>NW_007729428.1:3333-89755 GCF_000696425.1 Galeopterus variegatus | reverse complement strand
TATACTTGCATTACATAATTTAATCCTCAAAATAACCTTAGGAAGGAAATGATATTATTAGTTGTTTTACAAATAAGGAAACTTGCTTCAAGTCAGACGTATAGATAGAGGTAGGACTTGAAATAGTATTCAATTCCTGTACTTTTACCCACTTTATTTTATAAAGAAAATACATTTTTTTTAAAAAAGTTTGAAATTTTAATTCTGACTACTGTCATTGTACAGATCCTTATTGGTAGGCAAGGACCACTTGACAATATTATTGATGCTTGAATCACACGGTTTATTGATCACATCACACATGACACACTTTCACTTTCAGTTACTCTGTCCTAGCCTACTTCTAACTTAAACTAAATGATCCCTTAAGGGCATACTGCACACAACTCCTATTCTTTATCCTGTTAGGAACAGGTCAGGGATCTTACATCTCCATTGCGAGGTCCTTTCCTGACTCACATGCACCAGGAACTGGGTACATCTGATGGAGTGCGATTGATGATCCTTGAGAACGTGGCTTGAGAGCAGTGTACACCTTGGTCCCTCCCTAGTGCGGCAGAGGCAGCACTCAAAGGTCCTTACCCTCATGGGCTAAAGGTCCCATGGGCTTCAACAAGACAGGCTTCCACCTCTATGTGAGAGTAGCCCACATCAAGAAATTTCAGTTCCAATCTGTTTCCATCCACTGGACCAAGGATCTGAGTGATTGGTCAGAAACCTGCCACAGCTGACAGATGTAGCAAAGACAGTCTGTAGTCCAGTTATACCCTGGTTGGGTGTCTGGCAGGGTTGATAAGGTGGTGTCATGTGGATGACCATCTGGAGCTCCTCCATCCAGATGGTAATATCTCAAAAGTGTGTGATTGGTTAAGGCCCAGGGTGTTCACTCACTGTGAGCATGTCCTGCTTAGGTCTGCCAAGTTCATAATGTAAGTTCCCTTGACCACAGTTCTTCCATCTTAAATTAGCACAGGCACTTATTTAGCACTTCCAACAGCTACTGGCTCTTTTACTTCCTTTTTTCTTTCATTTTGAGTGCAACTGTTTCTGAACTCAATAGTCGGAGATGATGAGGGATAATAAGTTGAAACACGTGATGATGAAAGTGATTTCTAACTCTGAGATTCTGCTCTTTTATGGAAACTCTATATTACTTTTCCTACTTGGACATTTGGATTGTTTCAAGTTTTTCGTGATTATGAATAAGGCTTCTGTGAACATTCATGTACAAATGTTTGGTTGGACATCTTCTCACTTTCTTGGGTAGATACCCAGGTGTGGGATTGCTCAGTTGTAAGGAAGGTGTCAAAAATTAGTTTTTTAAGGAAACCTTATTTGCAAATATTTGCATGTGTTTACATATATTGTTCATAAATTATTATTTATTATCTCTTTATAACTTCTCCATGTCACTTTGGGCATTTTAAAAGTATAGAACCCAAGCTTAGAGACAGTACTCTGAAAAATGAACTGATCCATGATTCTGCATGTCATCATGTTCTTCTTAATAAAGCACACATTTAATAAAGTACATTTCTTCACGCATATTTAGTTCATCTCACACATCTTGTTAAGCACTTCCATTTGTGTCCCATTATACTCCTCCACTGAAGTAGCCATCTGTTTTTATATACCACTGACTCCACCACACAATTATGAACTTTAACCTTGCTTCTTTGAAATTGCCTGAGCACAAGTCAGGAATCGCACTGTGTAATTGTCCTATCAGTAAGAAATATTAGTCACTATTGAGTGTTCACCACGTGCCAGTCACTGTGCTCAGTGCTTTGCTTACATTAACTCATTTGATCTTCAACAAATTCTGTGAAATGGATAATACTATCATCCCCACTTTACAGACAAGGACACTGAGATTAGGAAGATAGTCCAAGTTTAGACATCTAGAAAGTAATTTTTATTAACTATACCAAGAACAGTGAGAAAGCTTTGAAGAACGAGGTTCTTGAGCAGCATGTCTGAAGAATTTTTTTTTTTTTTAAAGATGACCAGTAAGGGGATCTTAACCCTTGACTTGGTATTGTCAGCACCACACTCTCCCAAGTGAGCTAACCGGCCATCCCTATATAGGAACCCGTGGCCTTGGTGTTATCAGCCCCACACTCTCCCAAATGAGCCATGGGCCAGCCCCTAGAATTTTTACTTTCTGCTTCTCACTACACAAAATGAAATTTTGGCTATTAAGTTAATCACCATGGATAGCTAAATCATGTAAAGCAAGACCCCAGTATGGGTGGTTATGTTAATAAAAAGGAACCTGTCTCTATTTAATGATCCTTGTCTCACTTGTTTTAGTGACATATAATCTGAGCATTGAGAATGGGAGAAATCATTTGTGGCTGAAAGCATAACTAGATAAAATCAGCATAGTTCTTGTCTTTTTAAGAAGGAGCAAATTTATAAAGTCACATTAAGTCAGCTTGGGATTTTGATGATGGAGATTAGATCAGTGTCTTTTGGAAACAACCCTCTCTGCACAGGCGTATCCTGAATGATGCAGTTTGTAAAGATATCTTAATCTGGCACAGGCAATCTTCGGGCCAGCTCACCCTGATCTCCAGTGAGTCTTTTCAAACACTATTTGCTGAGATTCTGTATTAGTCCATTTCTGTTACTTATAACAAAATACATGAAACTAGGTGATTTATAAAGAAAATAAAATTTATTGTCTACAGTTTCTGAGGCTGCTTAAGTCCAAAGTCCATCTAGTGGTGATGACAATGACCCAGGGGTCTCATATTGCAAGATGGTGGAAGCAGAGAGAGCAGAGAGAGACAGACTCTCCTCTTCTTTTAAAGCCCTCAGAACCAGGCCCCTGACCACCATTTTTAATCCATTCACTACAGCACAGTCCTGCAATCCAATCACCTCTTCAAGGCTCCTCCTTTCAATTACTATAATGGGATTTCCCACCCTCTTAACAGTCACAGCGGAGGCCAAGTTTCTAATACATAAAACTTGGGGGACACAATTCAAGCTTCAGTGAGTTTGGGGGGGACATAATTTGATCCACTACAGATCCTTTAAAACTTTAAAAATTTTTTTACAAAAAGGTATGAATGGAAAAGTGATTGGAAGCAAATATAGTACATCAAAATCTTTACCAAAGTTAACATTTGATGGTGGTATTACAAGAAATGTTTCTTAATTTCATTGTGTTTTTCTGTATTTTCAAATTTTTTAAATTTTGAACAAAATAAAACAGCAAGAAATATTTTTCAGAATATTGTCATTTTCTAGTTATGTGGGTAAAATGGAAGGGGATGGGTAATGAGGGAGAACTCAGTGGTCCCAATGGTCTTTAATTGATAGTAAGGATGAGAATCTAGGCATGACTTTAGTATCACCACAGAGAAGAAAATATTTAGTAGGATCAATACTAGGGAGGAGAAATTCTGAATTATGCTTTAGTTTACTCCAGGCTCTCACATCTCACAGTTTGCATCAGAAGTAATGTACAGTCAGGATCAGGAATCTTTCTCTTCAGAGTGGATTAGGTAGAGAAATGTCCACAGGTGCAATTTGTTTCCTTCTCACATATACTTCAGCATCTCAGGCTGAAAGAAGCAGCTTCACCAGGGAACTCCTCAGGGCAGCAAACTCAGTTCTTGCCCTAGACCTGCTGAATCTGAGTCTCTGTGGATGGGGCCCAGCAATCTGTTTTAACATAACTTTCCAGTTGATTCCAGTGCACATTCAACTTTGGGAACTGCTAGAAAATAACACAGTAGCAGTTTAGAGTGTGAACTTTGTAACCAGACTACACAGATTTGAATCCCATTTCTATCATTCTTTAGTTCTTTAAGAAAGCTGAATTTAGCCAACTCTCTCTGCCTCAGTTTCTTTATCTGAAAAATGGGGCTAGTAATAATATCTTTCTCATATGTTTGTTAAAACTAAACCAGTTAATATTTATGAAGCACTTAGAATAGTGTCTGACATGTGGTAAGTGCTCTGAAAGTGGTTCCTGTTATTATTCTCCTAGGATTGTAGCAATATTCTATTTAATGTTTCTAGAGTCTACAAATCCCAGTAGGAGAGCAAATATGTACCGCCTCATTCATTCATTCATTCATCAAATATTTATTGAAAATATACTAAGTTTAAGGCATGATGTTATGCTCTTCACATTTTTAGGTCCTAAGTCATAAAAAGACATGTTTAAGAGTGTATCAGTCAGGAGCCCAGATCAGGGTGGGATGGGTAGAAATGGTAAAAAACAAAAACAAAAATGAATCCCCTACATTAAAAACCAGTATCTGTTTAACCAAAAACACAATAGAAAATACACACAGTATTCCCGACTAGTGAGGATTCCTATCCTTGTCTTTTCTCCTAATTGTAATACTTGTTTCCATGACAATAGTGGACTGATTGCTGTATACTCTACTTCAGTTTTGTTAAACATGCTTTTTTAAAGAAGGGTATACAACTCAATATAGGATAATTATATATATTCAACTAATTTTGCTGTCTTCATTTTATTTCCACTTTCCCGGAAATCTTGGTGAACATGTGGCAATTTTGCCTTTGTGGATCAAAAGCTATCTCAAGTATTAGGTTGTAGGGTTTTTTCTTGTGTCTGTTTTATTTTTTGGTGTGTTTTTGACTCTCACTACCTCTCCCACTCTGATCCAGGGGCTGTCGTCTCGCCTCCTGACTAACATAATTCACTTTTAAATTATAAGTTAGTATGTAAAAATGTGCAACATCATGTCTTGAGCCTAGTGTATTTTCAATAAATATTTGATGAATGAATACACAAATGAATAGTGTAATATTTGCTTGACATGGGATACATGTTTGCTCTCCTATTGAGATTATGTATATTTTTCCATCCTTTTACTTTTAACCTATATTTATCATATTTGAACTGTGTCTCTTGTAGATGGCATAGAGTTGAGCCATGTTTTTTAAATCCACTCTAGCAATTTCTTTTTTAAGAAAAAACTTTATTGAGGTCTGATTGACATATAAAAAATTGTATATACAGATGCCCCTCAGCTTAAGATGGGGTTACATACCAATAAACCCATCATAAGTTGAAAATATCTTAAGTCAAAGATGTGTTTAATACATCTAACCTGCTGAACATCATAGCTTAGCCTAGCTTTCCTTAAACATGCTGAGAACTCTTATATTAGCCTACAGTTGGGCAAAATCATCTGGGAACACAGTACACTGTAGAGTACTGGTTGTCTACCCTCGTGATCGTGTGGCTGACTGGGAGCTGCAGCTCACTGCTGCTGCCCAGCATCATGAGAGACTATCCTACCTCATATCACTAGCTGGGCAAAGACCAAAATTCAAAGTACAGTTTCTACAGAATGCATATACCTTGCATGCCATTGTAAAGTAAAAAAATCCTCAGTCAAACCATCATAACTTGGGGACCATCTATATATAATATATACAACTACATGAATTTAGGGACAATTACTGTTTTTAAATTAGTATGTTCAGATCATTTACATCAATGTTATGATTGATGTGTTTGGGTTTAGACTGATGCTACTCCAGATTCTGGTGTTCTTCACCAATCTGCCTGCTGCTCCTTACTTTTCAGAACCTTCAAATAATTGTTCTTGCCTTCTGTCCAGGATTTGTAGTTATATTCAGTGGGAGAGAGGTGTGTAGCGAGGTGTGTAGCATGCTTACTCCATCTTATCTGCAATTGGAACTCTGGGGATAATTATCATTAGAGTTTCCCTTAAACCTGGGGATCAGAGTCCAAGTTTCTGTCACATTAATGTTCCTGTCAGGTCACAGAATCACAAATATGCTACTAATCCAGCATACTTACGTAAGTATTTTCCTTCAGCAATTAAAAACATCTGGGGATAATTATCATTAGAGTTTCCCTTAAACCTGGGGATCAGAGTCCAAGTTTCTGTCGCATTAATGTTCCTGTCAGGTCACAGAATCACAAATATGCTACTAATCCAGCATACTTACATAAGTATTTTCCTTCAGCAATTAAAAACAAAAAACTCTCAAGTACTCCCAGGATGGGCTGCTCAGAATCCTCTTCCCAGCTCACTAGGAAGTTTCCCACAGTTTAGAGATTCTTGAGGTGGGCATTCGTGATTTTGGAGACTTTTCTAACCAAACCAAAGCAAATCTGTAGGCTAGCTGATGGCTGATGTCACCAAATAATTGTATTTATTAATTTTTTCAACGAATATTTTTAAAGCACATACTATGGATCAGGTTCTGTTCTAAATATTGGGAATGTAGCGGTGACCAAGGAAAAGCCCCTTCCCTCTAGTGAGTGAGGGCAGAGGGAAGAAAGACAATAAATACATAGATAAATGAATCAGATAGTTTCAGTTAGTGATAAGTGCTATGAAGAAATAAAAAAACAGGGTAATGGGCTAGAGGAGGATGAGATTGGGAAGGGCAGAGTGGCTGCTTTAGCCAGGTGGTCAGAAAGACCCTCTCTAGGAGGTGACATTTGAGTTGAGATCTGAATGTTGGTCATGAGAGGATTGGGGGGAGAAGTAGGGGGAAGAAGTTTCCAAGAAAAGAGAAATGAAATTGCAAAGGCTTGGTGTACCTTTTTTCTACCTTCTCTCCTTTTTTAATCATATAATTTAAATCTAAATGAGAAATTTTTGTTTGTTTTTGTTTTCCCATCAGCAGCTGGAGATTTTAATTGAACCTCAAATTATGCATAAGTAGTAAGCTACTCCCCAATTAGACTGATATACCCTCTTCCCCCAATAATATTTTTTTCTGCAAATCAACGAAAGCCCAAATTCTGGGCCAAAATTAAGGAAGTTAGGGTGGTGAATTTTAGCCAGGTATAATGTTTAGAATGAAGGAGTCAGATCAGCGGATTATGAATAAGAAATCCAGATTTGATGTCCCATTTATTCATAAGAAGCACTGAAACATATTGTTGCATTTTGAATAATATTTTTAAACTGCCATGAAAGCAAACATGCAAAGACTATTGATGGACAGGAGATGGCACACTATACCCATGAACTAGTGGCTGAATTTTCTGAGCAACCTCACAAATATTTGGGGAAGGAGATGGGCCCCAGCTTCTTGCATCATAATGATTTGATCATCCAAAGTGTGTAACAATTGTTGGGACCAGTGGAAGATTCTATATACTGATATCACTGAAGTTACCCCCTCACAGTAACTAGACATTTAAGAGGCTCCGGGCTATGAGAAATAATACTTTAGTGACTAAAACATCACAGACTCAGTCCTGTATGATGAAAGCTACCATATGTGGATCTTACAGATACTGACACTTGTCTGTGACTAAGACTAGTGAAAGATAATGGGTGGGATGAGGATCTCTGAAGTTCTTAGTACTTTCTAGATTGAAAGACAGTATCTGATGCACTCAAGCAGTATAGTAAGAAAAGGCAGTAAAACCTTCAAAAATGGATTCTTATAAGTGGCATAACTTTGTGACATCAGCCATCTGCTAGAGATTTGCTTTGGTTTGGTTAGAAAACTCTACAACATCACAAATGCTCACCTCAAAAATCTCTAAACTATGGGGAATTGCTGAGTCTATAGCAGTGAGCTGGGAAGAGTTTTCTGAGCAGCCCATCCTGGGAGTTCTTGAGAGTATTTTTTTTAATTGCTGAAGGAAAATACAATGTAAGTATGTTGGATTAGGAGCAAATTTGCAATTCTGCAATCTGATAGGAACATTGACACCACAGTCAGAAACTTGGACTCTGACGCCCAGATTTAAAGAGAGGTCTAACGATAATTATCCCCAGATTTCCAATTGCAGGTGAGATAGAGTAAGCGTGCTACACACCTTCTCTCCCACTGAATAGAACTACAGATCCTGGGAAGAATGCTAAACAACTATTTGAGGACTCTGAAAAATAAGTAGCAGGAGACAGATTGGAGAAGAACACCAGAATTTGGAGTAGCATCAATCTAAATCTGAACATATCAATCATAACATTAATGTAAATGATCTGAACATACTAATTTAAAAACACTGATTAAAAAACATGACCCAACCCTATGACATCTACAAGAAACTCAGTTAAAATATAATAATATGTGTAAGTTAAAAGTAAAAGGATGGAAAAAATACATAATACAGATGATAATTAAAAGATGGCAGAAGTGTTTGTATTTATATCAGAACTAGCTGATTTAAGGAAAGAGAAAATTAAATTGGCAATAAAGAAGGGTTAATTCACCAAGAGGCCATAACAATCCTAAATGTGCATGCAGCAACAGAGCTTCAAAACACATGAAGTGAAAATTGACAGAACCCAAACAAGAAAAACAATACATAATTAGAGTTGGAGATGTCAACACTTCTATCTTAGTAACAGGTAGGGCTAATAGAAAACCAAGGATTTATAATAACTGAAAAATGCCATCAACTAACTGAACTTAACTGACATTTGAAAAACATTCTACCCAACAACAGCAGAAAACACATTCTTTTCAGGGCACATGGAACATTTACGAAGATAGATTCAGAGTCATAAAACAAATCTTAACAATTTGAAAAGAATTCAAAATATGCAAAGTATATCTCAGACCAAAATGGAATTAAACTAGAAATCAATAAAAGTAATATAAGAGAAAAATCACTAAACACTTGAAGTTGACACACTTTTAGATAATCCATGGGTCAAAAAAGAAGTCAGGATAAATTATAAAATGTTTTGAATGGAGTGAAAATGAATATAACATCAAAATTAGTGAGATCCAGCTAGGGCAGCGCTTAGAGGAAAATGTATAACATTAAAATTGTTATATTAGAAAAAGAGAAAGTAATCAAATCAATTATTTATGCTTCCACCTTTAGAAACTACAAAAAAGAACAAACTAAGCTCAATGCAAAGAGAAGGAAGGAAAAATCAGAGTAGAAATTAGTAAAATTGAAAACAGAAAATTAATAGAGAAAATCAATGAAACTAAATGCTGTTTTTTGAGATCAATAAAACTGATTAACTTTTAGCAAGACTCATAAAGAAAAACAGAGAAGATGGAAGTTACCAATATCAGACTGAAAGAGGAAAGATTGCTACAGATTTTGTAGATGTTAAAAGGATAAGTACTATGAACAACTATGCACATAAACTCAATACCTTAGGTAAAATAGACCAATTCCTCAGAAACCACAAACTACTCAAACTCAACCAAGATGAAGTAAATAACTTGAGTTGTCCTTGAGTATGAAAAAAATTCAAATTTGTATTTAGAAACCTTCCAAAAAGAAATCTCCCTGCACAGATGATTCCACAGATGAATTCTAGGAGCATTTAAAGGAGAAACAAAACTAATTCTACATAATCACTTTTAGTAAATAAAAGTAGAGAGAACACATCCCAAGTCATTTTATAAGGCCAGCATTATTACTCTGATACCAAAAGCAGGCAAAGACATATACGAAAACAATCCAATTAAAACCCATCAAAGGCATGGATAGACACTTTACCAAAGAGATAAAACGGATGGCAAATAGACACACAAAAAGGTTTTCAACCTTATTAGCTATTAGGGAAGTGTAAATAATCAAATAGATAAACACTACATTTCTGAGTTGCTAAAAATAAGAATTGCTGATGACACTAAGTGCTGTCATGGATGTGGAGCAACCAGAACTCTCACACATTGCTATTGGTGGGAATGCAAAATGGTACAGACACTCTGGAGAACTGTTTGATAGCTTGTTGGAAGGTTAAACATATACTTACCTTATGACTGAATAATTTCACTCCCATAACTGCTTTAAGAAATGAAAATGTATATCCACACAAAAACCTGTACACAAATGTTTATTATAGCTCTATCAGTATTTTCCCATGATTAAAAACAACACAAATGTCCTTCCATGGGTGAACAGATAAACTAAGTGCAGTACATCCTTAACTATGGAATACTACTCAGCAGTAAAAATAACAAACTCTTGATATACACAACAGCTTGGATGAATAAAGGTATGCTGAATGCAAGTAGTCAGTCTCAAAAGATTTATATGACTGTCTCAAAAAGACAACACTGTGTGGCTTCCAGTTAAGATGGTATAATAGACAATCCCCACCATCACTCTCTCCCATAAATCAACCAATTTACAACTATTAAAAAGCAACCACAGCCAAGCTGGGGCCTCTAGAGCTCAGGGGAAGAGGAGGAGAAATCTTACAGAGTTCATGAAAGCAGGAGAAGTTATAATGAGAGAAAGAAAGGATCACTCCCACCATTTTGAATCCTGGCTGCTTCAAGGCTGGAGCTGGTGAGCAAATGGAGCAGGAGCTGACAAAAGCCACAGATGTACCCTTTGTATGAAGTTGCTTGGAGGTGGCAGGGGAGAAGAGGGCCCTGGTGACCCTCAGGCCAGTGTGACCACTAACACCGTTCCCTGGACCCATATAGGAGCAAGGAGCCAGAACAACTAAAAAAAGGAGCCACTCACAGGCCGGTGAGTCATCACAAGGGACCTGTGCAAGTCCTGTCCCATGGGAAGTGTTTGGAGTATGGGGGGTGGGGGAGACAGGCCCACCAGGGAAACATTGGAACACAGAAAGGATAGCTGATCTGCCCCCCGGTCAGCACAGGACCACTCAGTAAAGATTGGGCAGGAATACATATCTGCAGGGGGTGCAGTTTGCTGAAAAGCCTCAGGCCCAGACCAGAGTTTCCTCACAACTCAGGTGTACCAGAACTCACAAGACTCAGAAGTACATACAAGGTCAACAATTAAAACCTGAGCTGTTGCACATAAAGCCTTCCCCATGGAATCAGCAGCAAAGTAGCAATTTAGCTCAACCACAGAGCTCAAGTGTTGGTCCCCACAGGAAGTGCCCCCATTTTAGAAGTAAGCAAAAGACAACAAATTACTTCCAGTGCAGAGTTTAAGTGGTGGGAACAGTGAATAATTCAACACAGAACTGAAAGAAAAAACAAATTTCCCATAGACCAGACTCAAAATTTGATATTAACTAATAAAGGTCTCACATTATCAAAGAACACCTATAAAACTTAGAAGGACCAGAAGTCCCCTGGGCTCCCAAGTTTGAGGGGAGGGCTGAGGGGCTCAGCCATGCCCGCCAACATCTGCAACCAGCCATGTGACAATCACTGAGCTGCCAAAGGAAGTGCTTAGTACTCCCAAGCTAGGGTGGTTGGGGGCCGATGGTCTTGGCCTTGACCCCCCGCCACCCACAACCAGTCCAGCAGCGACCACTGAGCCACTGCAGAAAGCACACCAGGCTCCTGAGCCAGGGTGGTGGGGACAGAGGGCCTTGGCCTCACGCCCCCACCACCTGGAACCAGCCCAGCAGCAATCACTGAGCTGCTGCAGGAAGCACCCTGGGCTCCTGAGCTGGGGCTGTGGGGGATTCAGGGCTTCAGCCACACACCCCCGGCATCTGCATCCAGCCCAGCAATGACTGAGCCACCATTGGAAGACCCCTGGTCTCCCCTGCAGGAATGAGGGGGGTGCCACGGGACTCAACCATGCCTCCTGGCCTTCTTCCTTCTCCCACCCTATTTCATTCCCAGTTCTGCTCTCCCTCTCTCCCCAACAGTTGTGCAGCAACATCTTAGAATGTAAAAAAAATAATTTTAATAAATAAATAAACTTTAAAAAGATAACACTGTACAGATGGAGAAGAGATTAGTGGTTATCAGGAGTTCTGGGTAGGGGAAGGAGGTCACTGTAAAGAGATAGCACAAGGGATTTTTGAGGGGTGATGGAACTGTTTTGATCCTGATTATGGTAGTGTATAAATGAATCAGTACATGTGTTAAAATTCATAGAACTGTACACAAAAAGAAAAAAGTCAATTTTACTGAAAATGAAATTTTAAAATAATAAAAAGTAGTAATAATTCCTTGTCCCTTCAAAAATCCCTTAATGAAAAGGAGATTGCAGCCGAATTACACACCCCCATTAGAATCATCAACTTTTGCTTAGCTCTCTGCCTTATTCCACTAAAAAGTTAGCCACTGAGTGAATCTAAGAAAAAAGTCTTCCATAGACACATAAAGGCTATTTGAATAATATAGCCTTTATGCTTTAAAAAATAAATGATAGGGGCCGAGCCTGTGGCGCACTCGGGAGAGTGCGGCGCTGGGAGTGCAGCAGCGCTCCTGCCACGGGTTCGGATCCTATATAGGGATGACCGGTGCGCTCACAGCGCTCACTGGCTGAGCGTGGTGCGGCAGGTCTCAAAAAGGACAAAAAAATAAAAAATAAAATAAATAAATAAATAAATAAATGATAGTGTTGAACTATAAATTGGAATTCATCTTGTCATATACAAATGGGACCATGAACTAGGTCTCTCACATGAAAATGAAAAGATGTAATTGCAATTCATCAAAAAATTAATTAACAAGTTAATTTAATAATAAACAGTTTAATTAACGCATACATAATTAGTATGTAGACCTGTATTCCACCAACCCATTTAGCTATATAACTTCAATTTGTAACTAAATTTCACTAAAACATTAAAATTCAAAAGACATGCTTTTTAAACTTTCATTAGTACCTTTTGAATTAAGATGATAAAACTAACCGATAAAACCGTTTTGAGCTGTATCTTTCTGTCTTATAGCAGTATATTATATTTCTCTAAAATTATTCAAGGACTCATTTTGTTTTATTCATTGTATTTATTAAGATGATATTTTCTGTTGCCCATGTGAACCAGAAAGCACATTTCTCTTTGCCCATATGCACTTATAGGGAGTTTTTAAAAAAAATGCAACTTGTATTTTTCAGAATGAACCAAATTCAGTGTTGGAAATAAGGAACCAGTTTTAGAATCTAGAACTATCACTGTATGGTGGCATAATCCAGCAGGTTGCTTAGTCTGTTTTCCAGTATCCCATCCCCCAAATGAAAATGTGGGATGTGATTAGTAACATTTGTTTCCTCTCTGCTCCCAGAAGTATATAACAAGGTTAATTACACTAATTATAATACTAGCAACCACTGTACTAGGTCATATGTCATCTCACTGGATTGTCACAAAGCCTCATGAAATAGATACCATACATAGATCCGTTAACTACTGGGAACTTGACATTCTGCAATTTAATTCCAACTCTGACATCCTAGACACCATGACTTTGCAAAGCCCAGGGTCTTCATTCCTGCTCTGCTCCAAGCAAGTCTGCCTTGCTAACTAACAGCTACCTTCTTTGTGTCATCTGTTGACCTCTCTGATGATGTCATTTGCGGGTGTCTCAGTCTCTTTAGTTCCTTAATTCCTGCTATTATCCTGTAGACTTTATTTTTTTATTTAAAAAAATTTTTTTTTGGTGGCTGGCTGGTATGGGAATCTGAACCCTTGACCTTGGTGTTATTAACACCATGCTCTAACCAGCTGAGCTAAGTGGCCAGCCCAATTATCCTGTAGACTTTTAACGGTCTTGTAATTAATCAATGCAACTCCATTGACTTTATTTTCATTCCAATTCAGTTACCCATTTATTGATTCATCTTAGAAATCAAAGTCTAAAATTCCAGTTACTGACCAAACTTTCACTTCTTCTAGTTCTTTCATGCCCAAACTACATTTAACCTCATAAAACCCTCTGATCCTCTTGATCTATCTTACCCCTTGTGTCAGCTCCCACCCTTCCCACCTTTCTTTTTTCCTTGTCCAGCTTGAAATTCATAATTCATCACCTGACTTTTCGAATACCAGCCTCCCCTTTTTATATCTTGAAATCTGTCTTGGGTTGGCTCCTTCTTCCCTTGACACAGTGAAAGTGCTTTCAGGAGAGTTATTAATGTTGGCTCAACTGCCAAATCTAATGCACACAAAAAGTTCTTAATTCCCTGGATGGTTCTGCTGCATTTCAAACTGCAGATCATTCAATAAGGTTTCCATTCAGAAGTGACTGTATTTTCTGTGTACCATCCTTTGCCATTTTTTTCTATTGGATTGTTGGCCTTTTTCTTATTAATTTCTAATAGCTTCTTATCTTGAAGGAAAGCAAAAGAGCCCACTGTACTGTCATGTTGCCATTTCCCCCCCTGGTTTTTCATTTGTCTCTTAACTCCATTTATGGTATTTTGTTCCACGCTCTAATTTTTAATACACATATAGTTTTGTTTATTAATTTCTTTAATTATAACTCCTAAGTTTTAAAAAGCCTTTAAAAAGATTTCTCTATTTCAAAATTGTATGTATACAGACATCCACACACATACATATATATGTATAAACTTACATATTTTCTTGGTATACTACATATAATTTCATTAAAAATATAAAAATATGATTCATCTGAAAATTATTTTTGGTAGAGATCCAGCTATTCAAATTGTTTTTCAATTGCTTAACCTCACCTTTTCTTCACTGAAATACCACCTTTATCATATATTAATTTTCTACATTCATTTAAGCATATTTCTAAAATTTATATTCTTTTCCCCTCATTGGTCTGTTTATTCATATACCTGTTTAAAACTGATTTAATTCCTGTGGAGTTAAAAAAATCACCAAGGTAATATACATACATGTTTTTATGTCATTATGCCTTTGGTAGATATACAATGACTTTTAGAAATCTTGTATGTAATATAAATCTCCTTTTTTCTTGATCTATCACAAAGTATTTTTTGTATCTCTTTGACTTTCCATGAAATAGAGGCAATATGTTGTAGAAAGTTAGTCACTTCCATGTGCCTCAGTTTCCTCATTTGGGGAGATTAGATGAATGCATGTTTGTCCTTTAGAATGAGCACATGGCAAGTACTCAGTGTTAGTTATTATTAAGATGAGTAACTTAGGACTTCTATCCTTCCTTCTACCTCTTTTCCACTCTACTGTCTATATTGTTCCCCTGCTCCCCACACAACTTGTCAGCTTGTATCATCTCTTCTGTAACCATAATTAATCCCTGTATGCTTTGTCTATTGGTTGAATCTAAAATTGAAAATATAAGTACACAGTATTTCCATTATTGTGATTGTGTTAACATTGTTCACTCTCCTATGATTTCAAAGTATCTTTTTAAAATTTTTTATCCCATGCCTCCATGAAGCCACTGAGATTATTTATCTTCCTTACACATATTCCATCCACACTGAGGGATGCAACATAATTATTGAAGTTGTATTCCCCAGACTATCTGACTTCTTATTGATTATACCATTATGTATGGCTTATCTAATAGTTTTATGTGTTTATATGTTTAATGTTTTGATCTTCATTCAAAGCAGGAATTCTTTGAGGGCATGAAACCCTCTGGCTTTTTGGTGCAGCCTATAGACTCCTTTTCAGAATAATGTTTTTGATGTTTAAAATAAAATAGGTAGGATTATAAAGGAATTAAGTTAAATTGAAACATAATTACCAAAATGTTTAAAAAAATTGTAAGAATAATGTATTGCTTCTTTATTAACAGTTTAAATAATAAGATCTAGTGGAATGTTTCAAAGTAGTGATGAGTATAAATGATATTTTGAAGTATTTACAACTGAATGTGCTATGAACATATCTGATTTGTATTGGTAGCAAAATCACAAGTGTTGCTGAAACTATTGGGAGAATAATTTCACACACCTCCTGAATTTTATCCATGGACTCTTATCTGTGAATCTCTGACAGAGTAGAAGCTTGTTGAGGTGTGGCATGTTCCAATGGTGGAGACAATGATATGTTCCACCCCCACATACTCATTCATAATATGACCTTGATACTCCCCCATCAGAGGAGGAGTCTACTTGTCCACCCTCTTGTATTGGGTGAGACTGTTTTGGCCAATAGAATATGTTGGAAGTGATGTTATGCCAGTTCTGAGCATAGCCCTTAAGTGATCTGTCAACTTTTGCTTCTTTCCTCATAGGAGCAAAACACTACATTAGAAGGTGATTACCCTGAGACCACCATGCTGTGAAAAGAACAAGCCATGTGAAAAGCCCTGGAAGATGAAACACCACATGGAGAGCAAAGGAGATCAACAGGCACTGAGGCAGCAGACACCTGAGTGAAGATATCACCTTGGAAGTGAATGCTTTAGTCCTAGCTGCCCTTGCAGATGCCACATAGATTGCAGGTGAACTGTCCCTCCAAGCTCTTATGAATGCCTGAGCCATAAAATTGTCAACCAAACAAAATGCCAGTTTTAAGCCACTGAATTTTGGAATAGTTATTTAAGCAGCAATAGGTAGAACAGAGAGCAATGACCATATTCGGCATGTCTTTTGTATCCTTCTCATTGATTAGCATATTAACTGGCATAAAAGAGGGGCTCAGGAATTGCTGATATTGAGGTTTGCATGGCATTTTGGTGAAGAACCGTAGAGAGTTACATCATGGGGTCAAAGTACATTGTCCAATAGATGCCCTATGGCTATAAGTCACCTCAGCCTGCTTTTTAAGACTTCATGTCAGCCCCAGGATACAAATGCTGACTCCTAGATTGGTTCCCAAAGGTTCTCAGAGATTACACTCTCCCCAGGAAAGAGTAAGAAGATTTAAAAGAGGATAATGGAAATGCAAGTTAACATACTTTAGTTGTACTGGACACAATCTCTATGCGTATGAACACTTGGACTGGCTCTAGGGACAGACCCAGTGGGGCACTATTGTGTCATGGTTGTGAGCACAGGCTCTGAAGTCAATGTTATGTGATTGAAATCTAGCTCAGACACTGGGACTGCTATGTGACTAGGGCATGTGACTTAATCTCTCTGTGCCTCAGTTTCCATATCTGAAAAATGGGAATAAAATAGCACCCTCCTCATAGGAGTATACTGAGGTTTAAATGAGTTAATACATTTGGAACATCGGCACATGTAGATCCCACTGAGGATCAAATAGATTGTTTTCTTGAATTACTTTCATTGATTCTTGAGTGTATTAGTCCATTTCTGTTGCTTATAACAAAATACTGGGAACTTTGTAAGAGAACAAAATTTATTGCTTACAGTTTCAGAGGGTGGGAAGTCAGAGAACACTTATGGCGAGGACTTTCTTTGGTGGTGATTTCAGCAATGCAGGGTTTCACGTGGTGAGAATGGCAGAGCACCGAGAGAGAGCTCCTCATGTGCTCTTCTTTTAAAGCCCTCAGAACCACACCTATGACCACTAAACCATCAACTTAATCACCTCTTCAAGGCCCCACCTTTCAATTACCCATAATAGGATTTCCTACCCTCTTAACACTGTCACAGCGGGGACCAAGCCTCCAACACATTAAACTTTGGGGGGACACATTTCAGTCCACTGCATTGAGTTATTTAGGTGGATCCTAAAATACATATGTGTCACATGAGCAAATTTTTACAATCACAGTAGTTTATATTTAGATTACTGTATATTAGAAAATGTAGGGGCCGGCCCGGTGGCGCACTGGATAGTGCGCCGCTTGGGAAGCGCGGCGGCGCTCCCGCCCGAGGGTTCGGATCCCACGTACAGACCGGTTCCCGCTCACGGGCTGAGCGGGGCGCGGGAGCGGCGCCGAGGTTTGCGATCCCGTTGCCGGTCCCCGGTCCGGTGCGGGGGTGACGCTGAGGGTTGCGATCCGTTGCCGGACACGGAAAAAAGACAAAAAAAAAGACAAAAAAAAAAAAAAAAAGAAAATGTATAACCAGCATTTCTGAGTTCACACATAGCATAGGATAAAATTTTAAAAGACATTAATTAAAAGATATATTAAGCCATAAATGGGTTAGCTATGGCCCAGATAGGAAAGATGAAACTAAAATGCTTGAAATTGGCATTTAGGCTTTGCAAATCTAGGAGTTTGCAAAGGAGAGCAGAATGTAGAAATAGAGTCATTTACTTATATTCACTGAACCAGCACCAAATTCTGGCAGTTCTTTGCCCCAACCTATTTTTTTTTCACATTTCACCACCCTAAAATGGGCATCACTATTTAAAATCTATATCTGCCTTCCAAAAGGGCGATGTATCTTTAGTGGGGAAAGCTGAAATATTTTCATTTCAGCATGTTTCCCTGGAAAGGATCATTAATTATGGTCTGCAAAACATTGGTCTACAAAATTTAATTTTCTTAGTTTGGTAAAAGTAAGTTCTCATCAGAATGACTGATTTTGTTGTCATGTGCTCTATTTTCCAGAACTTTGTCCTTTTTTTTTTTCCTAGTGTCAAGGTTGAAGTACCTTTTGAGGAGCTTATAATGTACTTTCAATACTGTTCAGTTGTGATTACAGGATTTAGCAATGACTTTGCAGCAAAAAAATTAAGGGGAAATCTGGCAATTCTGTTGGAGGTTTTGGCATTAATTTTTCAGTAGTTGGTGCTAAGGAAGGGCCATGAATCATTCACAAATATCTAATTACTTTATCAGCATATTAGATTGTTAACCTGGATAGCTTAGCCTCAAAATGTCATTCATAAAATTAAAAAGAGTATTCATAAAATTAGAGTATCAAATGTTATCTTCACATTCTATTTGAATCTACATTAACACCACAAGCTTTAGGTCATGTCTGTGTAATTGTGGCAGTTCAAATTTAATCAAGAGAATTAGATGTTTGCGAGCTACATTTTGTTAGAACTACTTACCAAATCTTTCAGTTATGCGTGACTTTGAAATGACCAATTAGGAATGTCATTTACCTGATTTATGTGTGGAAAAACAACTCACTTTCAGTAAGAGGCATCAAGTTTGAAATTATCAAAGTAGAGTGATATTTGACTTGGATGGGACTCATATCATCATAACAGTCGTTTTTCCTTTAAGTTAACATCGTACACATCAGAGACATTTTGTATAGAAAAACTAACAACAAAATAAAATAAGAATGAGATGTGATTTTCTAACTGAGAATCATACCAAAGTACTTTTCCTCAAAGGAGGGCAGTTTGGTTCATGGTTTAAAAGTGCACCCTCGGGCTGGCCCGGTGGCGCACTGGAGAGTGCCCCGCTTGGGAGCATGGCAGTGCTCCCACCGAGGGTTCGGATCCCAAGTGGAGACTGGTTCCCGCTCACTGGCTGAGCACTGTGCGGGCGCAACACCGGGGGTTGCGATCCCATTACCGGTCAGTAAAAAAGGAAAAAAAAAAAAAGAAAATGTTCTTGATTGGGCCGGCCTGGTGGCGCACTTCTACAGTGCGCCGCTTGGGAGTGCGGTGGCGCTCCCGCCAAGGGTTCGGATCACACATACAGACCGGTTCCCGCTCACTGGCTGAGCAAGGTGCGGGCGCGACACCGAGGGTTGCGATTCCGTTGCCGGTCCCAGTCCGGTATGGACGCAAAACTGAGGGTTGCGATCCATTGCCAGACACGAAAAAAAAGACAAAAAGGAAAAAAAAAAAAAAGTGCATCCTCTGGGAGAAGACAGCTCGGGTTCAGATCCCACTCTTGCTACCTTCCAGCTCTGTGACTGTAGGCAGATTACTTGGCCTCAGTCTACCCATCTGTAAAATGAGAGTGAGACTACAATTAATGCCTGCCTTAGGCTGGCTGGCTAGCTCAGTTGGTTAGCGTGCTGCCTTGTAACACCAAGGTCAAGGGTTCAGATCCCTGTACCAGCCAGCCGCCAAAAATAAAAAAATTTAAAAAAACCCAACTAATACCTGCCTCACAGGACTAGCACACAGTAAGTGTCATATTAGTGTTTGTTACATGAACAAAATATACAAAATTTATTTGCTAACTGCAGAATGTTTCATCGATTCCCTTAATGAAATAAGCATGTTCCAAGTTCACAAATTCCCATCCATATGGGTACTTTTTCACATTTAAACTAAGAGTAACCTCTTAGGAATTATCCATCCATATGTCTGTAAGTGTTTAAATTATGAAAATAATAGTTTCTTAATATGTTTTGTGTTTTGGAACTTCATTGTATTAAAAGCATTATAAACTCTTTTTCTCATCTCAATCTGTCTCTGTCAATCTTTCAGAAGACCAAGGGAGCTAATTTTGTGCATTATGAATGCCCTGAACTGGATGGCCCCCTCAAGAGGCCAGAAGGACAATCTGTGTAGGAATTAGAAAGGAGGTGAAAAAAGCAATAGTTCTAGTAACTAGAAAAATTTTCCAGCCAGCTCTACCCAGGTTCATGTGCTTTGAGAAAGGGCCATTCATGATTTTCTGCTAGTGTGTGGGAGGAATAATGCACGTTCCCCATCCTGTAAAACCTGTTTCCTAGTCTGACCTCACGGGAATGGCCAGACCTCCTTGAAATCATTTAGTTACCGAAGGGCACCCGTTCACCTGTTTAATTTCGGAGATGTTGCCATGTGAGCTTCATTGAGGTCAATGAAACCGGGGCCCATGGGTGGCAATTTACTCCTGTAATTATAAGAAAGAAGTTGAGATATAGCAAGAGACTAAAGAAAGTTGGAAAGATATCTACCACCTACATTCAATACTATTCTGTTTGAAATTATGTATTCTATTTTATCATTAACAAGATAGCAAATCTTTATAAAACCAATTCTTTGCTTATATTTTTCTTTCCGTAATATCATCTATCTTAAATAAATTGGTAATAACTTAAGCTGGCTCTGCTGTAGAATCTGTCTTCACATTTTAATGATTTTTTAAACATCCTATTACAGTTGACCTTGTGTTGAAATTCAGTGGTTTTGTTTTTTGGGGAGAATATTGAGAATCTTGTGTTCTCTCAGAAAGAAATTCTCAACCAAAGTAAGTGTTTTAATAAGATCTCAAGTCTCCTTGTTGCTTCACCAAATGAAACTTTCATCATTTTAATCGTAGTTGTCAATTAGAGATGTGGTATAAGAAGGTTGAAAAAAAACCCCATGCTTTCAAGAGAACACAGAGAGCTAATGAAAAATGACGTCTTGTGTTTGTTTCTTTTAACTTCGTTAAATTCAGATTAATAATGTTTTTGACTGGGAATGATACATTTCTGTCTTTTTTCACTCAATATATATATATTTTTTGTCCTTTTTGAGACCGGCCACACCACGCTCAGCCAGTGAGCGCTGTGAGTGCACCGGTCATCCCCATATAGGATCCAAACCCGCGGCGGGAGCACTCCTACGCTCCCAGCGCCGCACTCTCCCCAGTGCGCCACGGGCTTGGCCCCGAATATTTTTTTTAACAAACACTTATATAGTGTTTACTATGTGCCAGCCACTGTTCCTGACACTTTACAAACATTAATTTATTTATTCCTCATAACAATACTCTAAGATAGTTACTATTGTTATCCACATTTTATGGATGAGGAAACTGAGGCATGGAGAAGTTAAGTAATTTGGTGCTATGGTTGGGATAATGGCTTGTCCCCACCAAAACTCGTGTTGAAATTTGAGTCTAATATGGCTAAGTTGGGAGGTGGGACCTAGTGGGCCTAGAGGGGCATATCGCTCATGAATAGTTTATTGCCCTCTGTAGGGGTGAGTGAGTTCTTTATTAGTTCTCAGAGAGAGCTAGTTGTTAAAAAGAGCCGGGCACCTCCCCTCCCTCACTCTTGCTTCCTTTCTGGCTGTGTGATCGCTATGCAGACGCCTGCTTCCCTTTAGCTTTCTGCCATCAGTGAAAGCAGCCTGAGGCCCCTGCCAGATGCAGCTGCCCACTTGTGGACTTTCCATCTACCAGAATCTTGATCCAAAGAAACCTCTTTTCTTTATAAATTACCCAGTCTTAGGTGTTCTATTATAGCAACATTAAATGGACCAAGGCACTTGTCTAGGATCATATGGATAATAAGTGGCAGAGTTGGGATTTGAACCCACACAGTTTGGCTCTACTGCCTTGTTCTCTTCTGTTCCCCATGTATGATAATGGTTAAAGACCCAAATATAGACATAAAGGTGTTGAATAAAATTCTTCATCATTCATTTCACTAAGAACAGTTACTTTTTTTTTTTTTTTTGTCTTTTATTTTTTTCCGTGTCCGGCAACGGATCGCAACCCTCAGTGTTGCCCCCGTACCGGCCTGGGGACCGGCAACGGGATTGCAACCCTCGGTGCTGCTCCCATGCCAGTGAGCAGGAACCGGTCTGTATGTGGGATCCGAACTCTCGGGCAGGAGCGCCGCCACGCTTCCCAAGCAGCGCACCTATCCAGTGCGCCACCGGGCCGGCCCAAGAACAGTTACTTTTAACACAGAAGTAATTGGCAAAAATTTGATTTAAGAGACTTGGGCCCTTTTTAGTAAAACTTTAGAATTCAATTACAGGTCAATCAGATATATATGGGAAAAGATACTGCCAAAAAAAGGAAGGAAAAAAAAAAAACCCAAAATACAATTTTGAAGATTAAAGGAGAGATATACAAGTTTATACCACCCCCCATTTATTTTATTTATTTCAAGTGTGATTTACTTTATACAACATTTGTAAGAGGATAGAAAAGATAGACAGGAAGAAGTGGCAGTAACAAGTAGTTTTGGAAGATGTAACAGATGGTCACGTATTAAAGTTTGACTTTAAATTTTTTGTGGTATACTGAAAGTTACTATTTGCCCTAGATTTTTTTTTTTTTCCTTTTTTTTTTTTTTTGTCTTTTTTACTGACCGGTAACAGGATCGCAACCCTCGGTGTTGCGCCCACATCGCGCTCAACCAGTGAGCGGGAACCGGTCTCCACATGGGATCCGAACCCTCAGCGGGAGCGCCTCCGCACTCCCAAGCGGTGCACTCTCCAGTGCGCCACCGGGCCGGCCCATGCCCTAGATTTTTAAAGTTTATTTTTTCTATGTTTGGGATTGAAAAATATGATCACGATAAGCATACTCCTATTTATTTAATAATAAAATGAGTTGTTTCAGGAACCACAGCCTGTGAATGGCTGATCTGGAAGAGCCATCACTCTTTATTATTAAAACCACCATTTTAACAGGCCTTAATTCTCTTAGTGCCTCTGTTCTTCAAGTGAGACTTATTAAAACTACATTTTAAAATTTAAACTCATTTCCAACTTCTATGATTCTTTTTTAAACAGAATACATCCTAATGTCTACATAATTAAGACAGTTTTCGATCTCTGAGCTACTTCACAGAATCTTGATAAGATGGACATACCTGCATACACTACTCGTCCTAGGTGTTTTTGCATAGTTTGTAACAGGTTTCTAAAAGCAAGGTCAGGAACCGCTTGCAGCAGAATCACGTGGGATACCTGTTAAGCAGATCACTGGATTCACCAAGGCTCACTGAATCAGAATTTCTGGGATTCAAGCCTGGGAATCTGAATCTTCAACAAGCATCCTAGGAGATTCTTATGCACATTAAAGATTTGAGTTGGGCTGACCCCGTGGCGCACTCGGGAGAGTGCAGCACTGGGAGCGCAGTGGTGCTGCCGCCGCGGGTTCAGATCCTATATAGGGATGGCCAGTGCGCTTGCTGGCTGAGCGCAGTGCAGGCAACACCAAGCCAAGGGTTGCGATCCCCTTACCGGTCACAAAAAAAACAAAAAAAAAAAAAAAAAAAGGTCAAGCATCCTAGGAGATTCTTATGCACATTAAAGATTTGAGTTGGGCTGACCCCGTGGCGCACTCGGGAGAGTGCAGCACTGGGAGCGCAGTGGTGCTGCCGCCGCGGGTTCAGATCCTATATAGGGATGGCCAGTGCGCTTGCTGGCTGAGCGCAGTGCAGGCAACACCAAGCCAAGGGTTGCGATCCCCTTACCGGTCACAAAAAAGACAAAAAAAAAAAAAAAAAAAGGTTTGAGGACTACTGGTTTAGTTATACTTCTGGTAGATTCTCTGTAACCAGTGAATTTTTTTTGGTGGCTGGCCAGTACAGTGATGGAACCATGGACCTTGGTGTTACCAGCACCCGCTTTAACCAACTAAATTAACTGGCCAGCCCTGTAACCAATGGATTTAAAGTGGGGTTTCACAATGAAAATATTCAAGCTTTAAATTGATCAAAGCTGGTATGGTTAGCACCAAAAGTAATATTAGTTAGGTCAACCAACAGATAATTATAGAGGGCCTAATTTTAATCTGCCCAATGTATATTCTTGAATGAAGGCCAGAAATGAGCTTTAAGAATATTGTGTGCAAAATTAACTGGGAGGGAGGGAGACCATGTCGTTTAAAACCAGAAATATGGTGCTGAGGGGTAAAACTTGATGGTAACTGTAGAGATAAAGGGCCAAATCCTTGAAGCACTCTGTAATAAAAATACTATGAACTAGTGAAAAACAAAAACTCCAGTTGAAGGAATTATTTAGCTGTGACACCCATAAAGGTAGGAGTCATAAGTAATTTGGTGCTGCACTCCTTATGCCAAACAATGGCACTGTTCTTGAGTTAAGATTCCCTTTGAAAGATATGATGGAAACTATGGATCCTGTGGAAGGCTAAAAGCAGGCACTTAAATGTTTGTAAGATTAAGTTAAATTGTTTGCATAGTGTTATGTCTGGTTTTCTCCCTTCACTTAAAGTCTTGGCTATTTTTCTTAACTTTGACAGACACAATTATAGACCCTTTTGCTAGAAAAACAAACTCAGGGTTTCTTGTTTAGAGTAAAAAGACCGATTGTTGCACCTAACTTTCCTTCCTCCCAATGTTTTACTGAAATAATTAGATGTTAAAAATAAGAATGAAGTCATAACAGTGTTAGAGAGAGTGACATCGGCAGGTCAGATATTCTGAGAAATTCTTCAAAGATAAGCAGAGGTGATCAAACCGATGAAGAAATCAAGGCAGAGGAGCTGCAGGCAGACCCACCAGAGATGATCGTGGTTTCCCTAAGGAGCCACAAGGAGGCTTGGAGCTTGGCTCATCACATACAGCGTTAGGGAACTGTGGAATTAAAGAATGCATTTTCTGTCAGCTGGTACTCCTGCTCCTTCCTCCATATACTGCAATCTCCCCTTATTCTTGGGGGATATGTTCCAAGATCCTCAGTGGATACCTGAAACTGTGGATAGCACTGAACCCTAGGTATAGTCACAGCACTCCAGCCATGAGTAAATTCCTTTTATTTTTTGATATGTCTGTAGCTGACATACCACTTCCCTGCCCACAAACACTCCTGGGCACCCACTACTGTAACTTCCACACTTATGCAGAACCTCAGCTCAGTCCTTCCCATTCAAGTGAGAGCATCCACTTCCAATAATATTTTGTACCTCCCTTAGACTGATACTCGCACAGATAACAACTACGAACTCTAGGCAAAATATAAAATACAACTAGTTGAAGTTACATGGAAGCAATTGGAAGCAGATACTGGAGGGAGTCAAAACTTGAAAAAAGGGAATAGTACTAGGTGAGTTCTATTTTTTATGGCTTTTAGCCTGAGAGCAGACTCATGCTATGCCAGGGCAGAGGATGGGGGTGGATGGCTAAAAGCCAAATAAAAAATCTAGTCTTGCTGGTTTGAGGTACCGGTGGGTGGAGTTTGGGGGCATACATAACCTCTGAAAAGTGAGAAGGAAGTTCAAAAACTGGAAAGCAAGTCAGATAGGGGAAACCCCAAGCTCTGTATATAAATTCTGCCCAAACTCTGTGGCGGACCCCAACACCTATAATTAACCATACACAGGGAAAATGTCAAGCAGCCTAAGGAAGGCTAAAAGAACAGAACTGAAATTTGAGCTGCTGCTCATTGCAAGGGAAACAGTTTACAGCTTTTCAGCCAATTTAAAAGACTGCTTAAAAAAAAAAAAAACTTTCCAGAGAGGCATAATAGAATTCAGAGTGTCCACACATATCATTTACAATGTCTAAGATAAAATCCAAAATTACTCTACATAAAAAGAAACAAGAAAACATAACCCATACTCAGGACAAAAGACAATCAATGAAAACTGATCCTGAAATGACAAAGATGCTGCAACTAGCACATGAGAATTTTAAAAAGGGTATTAAAAAAGACTTTTGTTGGGGAAAGAGACATACATGACAAAGAGAAACTAACACCAATCACCTTTACTAACCCTTGAAGCTCCTCATTTGTGGATTATGATTCACAAGAATATGAGAAAAACCCAGAGCATGAAAGAGAAGGTCTAAGATTAATAAATTCAAAGAACTGAGCCCAGAGAAAACAGAGACAATTAAGGAAGCAAAGGAGAACTTGAAAAAATTCTTAGTATCCTTAAAGACACTCAAGAGGATATTGCATTAATAAAATAGTAAGAGGCCTCTATTAACAATGAACAAACACTGAATAGGAAAGAGGTCTTGGAAATAAAAAAAAAAGTATTATGAATTTGCTGAAGACCAAGTTGGTGCTCTGGAAAGTGAAATTTCCTGGAATGTAGATAAATAAAATAAAAAGGTGGAAAATATAAGAGAAAAGTTGAGGCATGGAGAGTAGACCCAGAAAATTCAAGTCCCAGAACACAATTTCTCTGAGCTGAAGAAAGGCAAGTGTCTTTAGATTGAAAAGACTCACGTAAGCCATACAGGATAAGCCAAAAAAATCAAAAAACAAACAAACAGAAAAACAAATACTCATGCCTAAAATATATCCTGGTGAAATTTCGGAACTTCAAGAGAATATATTGAAAGAGTCAGGAAAAACAAAACAAAACTGATTATTTACACTGGAGTGAGAATCAGACTGATATCAGACTTCTCATCAGCAATCTTGTACACTAGAAGACAGCAGAATTCTGCCTTTAAAGTTTTGGGAGAAAATTATTTTCAACTTGACTATACCCTGTTAACTGATAGGTAAGTGTGAGGGCCAAATGTGGACACATGTGAACATGTTAGAATCAGAAAGCTTACTGTTCGCTCATCATTTAAAAAAAGTTAGTTCAAGAAAATGAAACTGGGGATACAAGAAAGGGGACACCATGGGTTATAGCAGCTGAGAAAGATGTGAAAATTTGAGAAAATAAGTATATTTTGCAAAATTAATGATACTCACTAGAAGAACTAAGACCAGATATTGTCAACAGGATTAGTTCTGGTGATTGAAAGTGGGTAGGAAAACATTTTTGCCTTGTATTTTATACTCTTCTGTAAAACAATACAGAAGAGTTTACTTGTGTTTTGGATACAGATTACTCACAATCAAAACTTTAATTAAATTTTTAAAAGGCATCCCCCACCGCCATGCTTATATTCTAAGCATGTTGTCAAATTCCTTCTTAAGACATTTCCACAATGAAAGGTTGAACTTTCAGAAGAAGAGGACAGACCTATAGTTACCAGAGGTGGAAATGGGGGAGAAGAAGGGAGAGGAGGAAGTAACTGGGGAAAGGACACAAACAATAATTACGATTTGTAATGATGAACATGCTAATAACATTGAGTTGATCATCGCATAGTGCACACAGATACTGACAGTCAACTGTGTACCCCATAAATATGTATAACCAATAATAATTAAAGAAAATTTTTATAAAAATAATAAAATAAAATAAAATAAAATTTAAAAAAGACATTTAATAAGTAGAGGAACAAGTCTGTTTTGGATAGCGTTGGAAAAGGTCTGGGCTCATACTCTTAAGACAGATTTACAAATAAAACATTTCAGAAAAATCTTTCATCAGTTCAGCTGCACACAAAAATAGTAAAATGCAGACATGTAATAAAGACATTTTTATTTCTTTACAATAGTCCGAAAGTGGATTTTACAAATGATAACAAATACAGTCTCTCTGCTTCAAAAAGATTGTCATCTAACGGTCTAAAGCAGAACTGTTCAACATGGTAGCTACTAGCCACACCTGGCTGTTGAGACTTGAAATGTGGCTAGACTGAACTGAGATGTGCCAGAAGGGTAAAATGCACATAGGATTTCAAAAACCCATAAAATATCTTATTAACAATTTTAAAATATTAATTATACATTGAAGTTATATTTCAGATGCATTGGGTTAAATAGATGTTATTATTAAAATTAATTTCATCTTTTAATTTTTACCTTTTTAAATGTGGCTATTAAAAAATTTAAAATCACATACGTGGCTTTCATTTGTCGCTTGCATTCTATTTCTATTGGATAGTCCTGGTCTAAAGCACTAAACTGCCACTCACATTCACTATTGCTCAAATGGGATTTTTGTAAGGAGAGTTTTTAAAGAGAAAACAATAACACTTACCAAGTTACCTCCCTGGCTATGACGAAAGAATCAATGCTAACAATACTAGAACAAGGCAGAAAGAGAACAGGAAGTTGGGAGAATAGGGAACATGACTGAGTTCAAGGAGACGAAATGCCAGTTCTAGTATAAAAAGGTTTGTTGGTTGAATGGCTTCTAGTAAAATATTTGCCTCTCATTCTTGTATTCTTCTAAAGCCACAAATTATTCTTTTTATAATCCTATTCTTTTAATACTTTCTTTATGCGATGACATTCTAGGTAGGGATATCCCGCCTACAACTCTTCTTTAGTACTTTCTTGCATATATATTGGTTGATATTTTTTATGTTAGGGAATGACCCTCCATTGATGTGTTAATTATTGCCTTATTCTAATCCTGTTCAAAGGCCTCTGTAGTGGTTCAAGTGTAAGGAGGAATTCATATCAGAGCATATTTCAGACATTGCTCTAGCAATGGTCTTTCAAACAGTATTTGTCATCATGGCAACTGGACTGATCATCTCTGACGCATCTGAAAAAATCACTTTTATCAGTAAGAGGATTTGCATCCTCTCTTGTTGAAGGTGAATGATTAGCTTATTTCCTGGAAACATTACAGTACATTTGTGCTCTCTGCTTTATCAGTTTGGATCATTTGTCACTAGTGATTTTTTATTCAGTCATGAAGTATGAAAAACAATTACAGTATTTATCTGTAGATAGGTAACAGGTGGAGGAAACAACTCAGTTGGGGCTGAATGCTTTCATTACAATAATCAGAAGAGATAGTAGAAGGAAAAGAAGTGGGGGATGTTAAAAGGTCCCTCAGGGGCCGACCCCGTGGCTCACTCGGGAGAGTGCCGCACCGGAAGCGCACTGGCGCTCCGGCCGCGGGTTCAGATCCTATATAGGGATGGCTGGTGCGCTCACTGGCTGAGCGTGGTGTGGGCGACACCAAGCCAAGGGTTGCGATCCCCTTACCGGTCACAAAAAAAAAAAAAAAAGTCCCTCAGAACAAAGAGAAAGTAGAGGTCTTTTTATTCACAGACAGTATTAAAAGATGATATGGGAAAAATGTGAGAGCTTTTACTTTTTAATTCCATCAACCCTGCATGAGATCCTCATACCTTAATAATCACATTAGGGATGGACAATGTAGCATCTAGGTCAGTGACCAGCAAATAGTAGGTCTTCTATCAATGTTCATTGAATGAGTGAAAAAAGGCATGACTTGTGGTTCTGTTTATACTTCTATTTTAAAGTCTCCTCACTTATTAGTACAAAATATTGTGGCTTAAATACTGATATGGCTGGCTACTTTATCTGGACAGTAATTTGTCCTCTGTTCTTGTGCTAAAGATGTTTTTCTCTTTCTCAAGCCAAGAATGTAGCCAGATCTTGCCTCCCCCCTGCCCCTCCAGGTGGCAGAAGTTGCCCAGCAAGAGAAGATAAGTCCTTCTCAGTCTTTTATTTGCAGTAGGCTTGGTTCGGTGAGAATTTATGTAGAAAGTAAGGGTGATAGAGGTAAGTGCTGGGAGTTTAATGGTGGAAGCTGCAGGATCCAACGAAACAGGAAGATTCCTGAGAGTAAGAGATGGGGTGGGGTGGGAGTGGGTTGTACTGGGCAAAGATCCCCACACTGCTTGCAGGTGTCACCACAGGTAGGGGACTGCACAATCCCAAACTGGCGAACTCCAAGAGTTTGGTCTTGGAAGCCGTGACACAATGTCCTCTGCCTACCTTCACAAGACCATGTGAGAATGAACAGAGAACTTATCAGAGACCAGTGTAGACAGACACCTAGGAGTCTTCTCTGACTCCTCCCAGAGGTACACTCTGGGACCTTTAGTAGAACCTGAGGAGATGAAGGACTCTACCGATGAATGAGATTGAATTTCCCAACAACTGGATAATTGGGGGCTCAGAGCAGAATAAAATTTTTTAGAGTAAATTTTGGCTTACTACAATGGTGCCATCCACGAAAGTGGATGGGCAATGACCCATCCATAGCAATAAAATGAAAAAAAAATTGTTCACAGAACCTGAGAACTAGACATGACTTCTACATTCATCTAGTACAGCTTCTTCATTTTTAAATTAGGAAACCAAGTTTTAAGATATAAAAAAAATTGTTCCAAGTCATTGACCCAAAGCCAGTGTAGAGATGAGGCAGTGGGTCATCAATACTCAGTCCACTTTTCTTTCTACCTCACCACTTGTAAAATTCAGACCTATTTGTGGCAATTAAAATACATTATCATCTCATTATGGTCATGAATATCCCTTATCAAAGTAAGATCTCATAATTTTAAAATGAAATAAGAAATTGAAACAGTATAAATATTCATCTCTGGTGGTGGATGTAAAAAAAAGAACCATGGCTACCTTTATTTTCCAATTATTCCCCACTATGAAAATGGTGGGAAAAGAACCTGAGCTGTACCTAAAGTGGTTGGTACTGCAGTTTCTGAGAATTAAATACCTCTTCCAAAGGCACTTTATGTGTATGCATGTGTGTTAATATACAGACACATACACAGAAGTCTATTAGCTATCGAACACTGGGTAAGAATTTCTTTTCAGGGGATTGTGTGTGTGTGTGTGTGTGTTAAACTTTCTTAATAGCTAAAGAAAAAGTTTATTTATAATTTCTGATTTGGTCTTATTTCCTAAGAATCATTCTGTACAATACCACTTCTTGTTTATGTCTTTGTCCCTTTGCTCTTTGCAGGCAGAAGACTGATCGGAATGTGGCTTATTTCTCTCCAGACATCTGTGTTAAAGAATACAACTATCTTCTGCAGAGGAGCCTCTTTCTAGCCAAATGAGCAGCCTGTACTACTGCTCAATGATGAGAAGACCTAACTAAGTAACCTGGGTGTTTAATCATCTATCAGTCCAGCAGCCATCCCTGGGTCACTGTGAGTTCAGACTCTGCTCTACACAGGTTCAGGAAGAAGAGTGTAGGCAGGGTGATGCCCACATGGCAGAAGCCTGTTCTTCGAATGCTGCATCACTGAGAGATGCCAAGACAGGAAGTTGGCCCAGCTTTTCTGCTCTTGTTCAGCCTCTGTTCAGATGTTTCGATAGGGGTCTCTCTGCCAGCAGGGCCCATGGCGGATGAAGACAAACAGCAACACCACTAGGACGCCAGATACCAGGCAGAAGGCAATGGCAAGGACGACCCTTAGAACTGTGGGGAAACAGGAGAAGCATTAATGTAAAATTAACGCATTAGTAAAATGTGAAGATCACTCATCAGTGTTGACTTCTGCCTTAGTTGTAAATTTCAGAGGAGTTTCTGGAGCAGCCTTGAAATCAGCATATGGTAGTGAAAAAAGCATGGGACTAGGAGTCAGGAGATAACCTAGGTTACATTTCCATCATGACCATTGACCTCTGAGCCTCCCCTACACACTGTGAAGGGAGGGTAACTGACTGAAGTATTTCTAGGGTCCTCTTACAGCACTCACTTTACGCATTTTTCTGCAGTTAAATTACCAATTGTTCATTGTCACAGGGTCAAAGAAAATTCTCAATACTCAACTGCAATCGATTGGATCTAAAAGAAATGGAATCTTTCAATTTTGGAATTTGATTTTCAGGCAAATATGTTTTAGAGAGGAAACGTTGGGCACTTGCTGACTATGGCAAGCATTTTTAGCATAGCTGTGTGCTATTGCTAATCTGCACCTTTATTTACACATACTCCTTTGACAGCTGACTAGTCATGAAGCAGATATCTGAGGTCATTTTTTAATGAGGTACTAAATAATTATTTCACCTGGAAAGTTACTCTCTTCCACACACACACACCCTAGTCCACTATAGCATACACATTACAAATACCAGCTTGTACCATCTCTAAGTGTACGCCATTTCATTGTAAAAATATGGGGTGGTTGTTGGCTTAGGCAATGGGAGAGCAAACATCAGCTCTTCCTACAGAACTCCAGTGCTCCATGGAACACAGGTGAAAATTGCTGAGTTAGCCTGTAGAGAGTTATCACTGTAGAGATGAGGAAAATAAGAAGCAGAGAGATTAGATAATTTGGTTAAGGTTAAGCAGATAATTGCATTTAGAGTACATGGGGTCTTATTAGTCTCATTATTTTAAAAAACATCTATTTACTAATGGCTTCCAAATTGAAATCTCCAGCCCTGATCTCTCTCTGAAGCTTAAGACTCATATCCAACTGTGTACTTGACATATTTCCTTAAACATCGAATAGACATTTCAATTTCTGCACCCTCCTTCCCCACACCAAATCTGCTCTTCCCACAGCCTTCCCATCTCAGCTGATGGAAATTGCCTTCTTCTGTTGGCTGAGGACAAAAGTCTTGAAGTCTGCCTTGACTCCTTTATTTCTCCCACATTCTACACCCTATCTGTCAGGAAATCCTGTAGGTTCTGCCAAAAAACATACTCAGAAGCCAGTGAGTTCTCCCCTGCTCTGCCACCGCCCTGCTTTGAATCTCCATCATCTTTTGCCAGGATCACTACAACAGCTTCCTGACTTGTTCTCTAGCTTCTATCCTTTCTCCTTTAAAATCTGCTTTCAACAAAGCAAACAACTTCAAGTCAAATCATGCCAATTCTCTGCTTAATACTCTCTGCAATGGATTATCATGTCAATCAGAATAAAACTGAAGTCCTGATGATGACAGTTTATGAGGCTCTACATCAACTGGCCGCTCCTGACCCCTCGGGTTTCTTCTCCTACCATTCTCCCTTCATTCACTCCTTTCTGGCCACACAGTCCTTCTTGCTTTCCTTCACATGTGCCAAGCACACTTGCCTTAGTGCCTTCGCTACAGCTGTTACTATTGCCTGAATGCTCTTCCCACACTCCCTTACTTTCTTTGCTGAAAAGGTGACTTTTCAATGAGGCCTCCCCATTTGGAAGTGCAACTTGTACACCTTCCCCCACTTCTACCCCAACTTGGCCCTTGTGATCCTCATCTTTCAAAGTACTTATTTATTATGTTTATTACTTATTATCTGCTCCTCTTTCCCTCTGATAGAATATAAGCTTCATGAAGACAGAAACCTTTGTCTTTTTTGTTCATGAATGTATCTCAAGTACTTTGCATAGTACCTGGCACATAGCAGGTGCTAATAAATATTTGTAGAAGAAATTAGTGACTTAGAACTCATAGATTACCAACTCTTAGTCTAGTGTTTTTCTCATGATGCCAGGATGCTTCTTAGCATCATGAGGACATGAATATTAATAAAGTTAGCCCCTGATGGACAGTGTTGTTAGAACTGCATTTGGAGTTAATATAAAGTTGGAAGGAACTGTAAAGAATTGAAGAAGGAAAGGACTTAATGGTGAGGGAGGAAGGCAGATATTGATGATTCTTTTTTTTTTTTTTTTTTTTTGTCTTTTGTCTTTTTCCGTGTCCGGCAACGGATCGCAACCCTCAGTGTTGCTCCCGTGCCCCGCTCAGCCAGTGAGCGGGAACCGGTCCGTATGTGGGATCCAAACCCTCGGACGGGAGCGCCACCGCGCTTCCCAAGTGGCGCACTATCCAGTGCGCCACCGGGCCGGCCCAGATATTGATGATTCTTAAAAATCTATTTTTGTGGCTGACTTTCTGTATTTAAAAATTTATTTTCTGTTATTTTTGTTGGCTATGTCAGCACAAAAGTCCCATGGAATATGCTTTTCTACCCTTTATCCTTCCTTCTTTCCTTCCAAGACATGCAGTGAGCACATGTCATGTGCCAGGCGGGGCTTGCTGAGTGCTAAATTTCCATAATCTCTGCCCTTAATATGTTCAGTGTCTAGTGGGAGAACCAGATAGACGATTATGAGAAATGTGATAAATACTGAAATGGAGCTGTAGAAGATATGCCACCGGAGCAGACAGAAAGTTGCCATCAACAGAATGTATTCTGTTTGGAAGAGAAAGAGTTTGGAAAGTCTTCTGAGATTTGAGCTGGCCTGCAAGGCACGTGGGATTTTACCATGCACAAGAGTATGCTTGGAAAATAATGAGCAGTTACGTCTGGCTGGAGCATAGGCTTCAGGGAAGTGAAACTGGGTGTGTAGATCAGGGCCCAGTTTTTAGAGTCTGGTTTGCCATGGAGTAAATGGAAGTCATCAGCAATTATCACATGTGGAAGCAACATGGTCCAATCTGTGTTTTTTTTTTTTTTAAAAAAATAACCATGGAAAAGATAGAATAGCGTAGATATAGGAGGCCTGGTAGGGAGCTATTGAAATACCTTTGATAAGATACTGAGGGCTCAGAACTGGAGTTGTGTCCTAGGGAATATAGATGAGGGAATTCAAGAGATACTCCTGTAGTAGGATGGACAGGCTTCGGTGACAGACCAAATATGCTGGTAAAGGAAAAGTTGTGGTCAAGCACGCCCATGCATTCCTGCTTTGGTGGCTAAGATGATGATTAGGCTGTGGATTGAGATTGGGATCACAAAAATGGATGGGTTTAGGATTGACGAGATGAGGGATTTTACTTGCTATGTGGGATTGAGATGGGTTATTATCCTGATAGAGATGATCAGTAAGTAGCTGGAGAAAACAGGTCTAGAATTCTGCACTTACATATAGAAATAAAGATGTAGATGTAGAAGACAGGGGCCGAGGTATATTGGCTCATGGTGAGTGTGGAATGAGGAAACATTTAGGGGATTTGTGGAAGATATTAATGAAATAGAAACTGGCCAAAGAACCCGAGAGCAAAGAAAAGACTCGGGAGAGCTCTCCCTGCCTCTCTCTGTGATGTTTATTTATTTATTTTTAAATTATATGCTTCCTTGTACTGTAAAAGATTTCAGGAGTTTGGCATAGTAATGTACCAGTAGCTAAGAAAAGAAAGAGTGATCAGCTGTATCTTACTGCAAAAAGGTCTAGTGCAGGTAATGACTGAAAAGACGTCCTACTACAAGGAAACACACAAAAGCTGCAGAAGGCAGTGGGAATTGGTATTCCTTTTTTGAAAACCATTTTGGCAATATGTAACAAAAGTCTCTCCCTCTTGCCATTAATCCTCAAGTCCTGTTTTCCCTACTTTTTTTCACCCTTTGAATAAGTCTGCTTTTCTCTTTCATTCATCCTAGTCCTTGGATTATTGCAACAGCCTCTTGCTGTTCTCCCTGACCTCAGGCTCCCCCCTTTCCCGTCCATTCTCCCTCTTGAAGCCAAAGAATCTTCGTAAAACAAGAAGCAAGTTATAGCACTGTTTTCTGCCTAAAACCTTTCAATGACCAGAACTCCTCAACTTGACCTACGAAGCACTAGCGCCTGCCTCTCCAGCCTTGGCCCTCCACACACTCACCAGACTGGGTTCCAACAGTGCCCCATGCTGTCTTTGCCACTTGGCCTTTACACATCTTCTCTCCTTTGTCTTTATCATTCTCTTCTCCCCTCACCTCCATTCTCTGACCCCTTAGACTTAGACTGATTGCCTCTGCTGTGTGTTCTGATTGTCACCTGTATGTCCTTCATCATAGCACTCGCCACACTTCATCGTTAGGGCTTGCTTAATTTTTTCTCTCTCTGTCCTCCTTGCTAGTCTTCCCTTTCTTGCCCCCCCAAGGTCTACAAGCCACATGGGGACAATCTTCTTGTCTGCAGCTGTTTCCTCAGCAAACTTAATGCCTGGTACATAGGCATATATAGAGTACATAATAGGTACTGAGTGAATATCTACTGTTTATTAAATATTCCTATATCTTGACCCACCAATTCTATTTTGGAAAATTGCCCTAAGGGAATAGCACCCAAGATAGCTTGAGAGGGAAAGGGAATATGATATAGTAGAAATATGGTGTTGGAGAGTGTTAGGTTTGAATCCTGATCCTACTACTTGTGGCATGTTATTCTCTGAGCTTCAGTTTTCTTCTCCGTAAAATGGGGATGTTGATACCTGCTTCATGAGGAAAGGAAAAGATGTCACTGAATTAGGCACTGGTGACTTTTAAAAGGGAAGTTTCAAAAAAAAAAAAGAGATGAGAGAAGGGTGGGCAAAATTTTACAGAATAGTTAAAAAGTAAGAAGGAGATGAAGGAATAGAGGTAGAGCAAGTAAATTATTAGTTCAAGAAAATTAGGATTGAAGAGAGTGACATGGAACAAGTACTTGAGGGTGTTTTGATGAGAGGATATTTGGACATTTTCTAACTAAGAGATTCATCAAGGTCCTGAGAACACTGTACGAACAGGATCATGTGCACAGCGAGAAGACTGTCTACTCAGGGAGGAACATATTTTCCTGAGGAACAGCAGCAACAGGTTAAAGCGACTGAGATAGTTTGAGGTAGTGAAAGGAGAACCTAAAACAGTTACCAGTAGATTATCTTGCTTATAAGAATAAAGAAGACAAGTTGGAATTAGAAATTTGGGAAAAATAAAAACACCCTCCTATGGAGAGTAGGAAGAGTCCAATAAAGGTAAATACATATACAGGAAGTGATGAAAGACCAGCTGAGGTTGGAATAGAAATTTCAACATTCATAGATTGCGGTGGTGACAGTAGACTCAGATTTTATTTTCTTCAGCTCTACTCAGCAGATCAGAATGGAAAAGCCTTGTGATCGATCTGATCTAGGGTTGGATATTGGTATGGTAGGCAGGGTACAGGATGGGTCATCATTGTGACTGTCAGAATCACCTAGGTTGAGGGCAGCAGTGGGAGTGAGAAGCGAATTGATGTATACCAAAGCAAGTTCCCAGCATCTTCAATGAGTGATCAGCTATGTCCTGAGAAACTGAAGATAATGAGAAAAGGTATTATGAAGGTATGTCACTGAACAGGGGCTCTTGACAGCAGTGGCAGAACAAGAGAATGCCAAAATGACTATGCCAAAAACAGAGGTCAAATAACACAGACATGCTGGCATATACATATGTACATATGGCCAATGATTGGGTCTTTATAGTGCAGTCACCTTTTAGGCTCATTCATAGCTTCTCTTTCTTATTTATTGACCAAGTGAGTTCCAGGCTTCTAATATCACAGCCCAGCCATGAGGAAGTCAAGATAGGTATAGAGGGCTGAGCATTTAGTCAATTAGCAAATACTAATTGAAGGCACCAAGTTCTAGGCATCATCTCTACTGGCTGAAGAGTCAAAGAGGAAATAGCTATGGATCCTGCCCTTAAAGAAGTGCATTGTTGAATCTCAGGCATGAGTATATGTACTGTAGATTCTCAGCTTACAAACATAACGAGAGGAAACTGGAACTTCCCACTAGTAAATCTCCCTCCTGTGAAATAACTGGAATTGGACATTGAGTAGGGGGGTGGGAGAGTACTAGTGAAGAAAGTCTGACTGTGTTAGTAAAAGTCTGGGATTAAAGAAGCATTTTTTTAAAAAGAATTTTATTATTTCCAAGTAACATGATATAGAACTTAGATTTATTATTTTTTCCAGCAAAGACTCTGGTTTATTTAATTGATATGACCTGGTTAACTGGGTCTACTAGCACTAGATGAAAACACTGCTTGTAGTTATGGGTAGAATTTCATGGATAGAAATACGTAAGCAGTAGGGTTGCCAGGCATCTTGTATATACAAGATATATTCTATACTTAATGATTTTGTCCTACTTCCTCTGTTGACTTTTTCAGAACACCCTAAATGTCCCGTATTCTGCTTTTTTCAATAAATTACAAAAATTCAGCAGTTAGAGCTATTTGTCAAATTTATCTGAGATGTACTTTTATTGGCTAAATTTGGTGACCCTAACCAAATCATCTGACCCCTACAACCTTCAATGCTTCAGTCTGCTCTGCGGTAAGTGGTCACCCAGGAAATGAACACTTCCTGTTTCAGGAACTTGCCAACATTGAATGACAATCTTCCTGAAAATTCTGCCTGCTGTTCCTAGCATCACTCTTCAAGACAGTATTAAATAAATCTAATCATTTTTCCTTACAGAAGTTCAAATATTAAACTCACTTTGTTGGAGGCCAACCTCCTAACAAGGTTTCTATGAGCTAAAACCAGGCATGTGTTGGTAAACTGGATCAAAAAAAAAAAAGGTTCTGATTTGTAGCACTGGCTTATTTCTGTGGTGAAAACACTCCCTCCATGACCAACTTCAAGCTGCCAAAATGAGGTTGCTGTATTCAGAGCTGGCAAGAGCCGGGCACATTCCACTCTTGAGATGTGTATGAGCAGGCTACATCCACCCTTATATTTTCTTTTTATTAATGTGTTTTGCTACTAAATCATAGTTTACTGTCTTCGGGTATGGAATTCTTGACATTGGCATTTTGGAGAAAACAATTCTTCAAGCATATTACAGGTAGATTTGACAAGAAGAGGTGAAAGACTGACTCTGGGGAATGAAGGAGAGGGCGAGGTAAAAAAGGAGCCCAGATTACTGGGTATTGCTGTTAACCAGGATAGAGAAGAGTAGGTTCAGGGAGGAAAGGTAACTAATCTATGTATTAATTGAGCAAATATTTACTGAGCACCAATTCATGCCTGGCACAGGCACTTCTAGGTACTGAGGACAGAGAGAGCAGAGAACGCAACAGATAAAATCCTTGCCCTTGCAGAGATTATATTTTATGTTATTAGAAAGGGCCCTTTGAATGAAACCTGTGGGAATCTCTTTGGATCCTTCTGCTGAATAACTCCCCTGTCCTGTCCAGCTTCAAGCCACCAGGACATTTGATAAATGCCTTTATGGTACTTTGTACCACACCATTATAAACCTCCACCCAAACTGCACACAGTGCAGTTGTTACCTCCTGCAGAAAGCCTTCCCTGACCTCCCTTACTTCCTCTCACCCTCCAAATCTGGGTAACTCTTGTTCCCATGGCAACCTGTGTATTCATAGACATAACTCTTATTATTCTGTGTAACATGTACCTCTTTACTTCCCTACCACATTGTGAACTTCCTGAGGGCGTTTTCTTAGCAAGTTCCATCTTAAATAGATGGGGCAGAGCTTCCGACATCTTAGCCTTTTTCTGTAGTAGTAAAGTCCAAACAATATTTTCAATGTAAAATGTTCATTTAAGCAAGTAAAGACATTTTACGTTATATTAATATTTTCCCTCCTGTTGAATTAAAACAAAGCCCCCAAACAAAAAGAGAGCCCCTGAAATCTGCCTGCAGCAATTTTATTCTAATGAAACACACACACACTTTTCAAAGTTCATTATGAAAGTAATGCTTTTGAACTTCCTAATAATGACTTTATTCACTATTTTACATTTGACTCACTGCTAGAAAAAAGTTACAAGCATACACGATGGCCCCAAGGGCAAATATTTACTTGGGAAAGAAAGAACACAAAGAAGCATATCAATCGATGTCTGTGTCAGTCATTGTGTGACCAGTCAGAAGGGGGGTGGTTCTGCTCTAGAGTCTGGCATTGAGTAGAAACCATCTCATCATTATCTGTAATGGTAACATATAACATAGCACGGTGTTCTCTAGACGTGTTGCACCTGCCACGTGGCAGATCTACAAGACTTTAAAAAGTGTCATTTGAATATGATTTCTTCTTGTACAGTGGACAGTTTCAGTAGGACTTGTGGGTTTGCTCAGGTTTTCTGAAGATACCAGAATCAAAGTCTTACATATTCCTTTTGTCCTCTGAAAAGATTTCACAACCACACTCTAAACATTCCAGTAAGTTTTGAACTTGGAGGCACGTAGAACATTCATACATTTCTAGTTTTGTTCTAGTTTGGTAGGTGTCATCACACTTTCTCTAAGTCAACTTTAGATTTAACATCTCCTACCATCAGAGCTTCAAGAGAAACTCTACCATGCAGTGCTCTCATCTCTGACGTGTTGTGCCCAGATATCTTGCTCTCATCAGATTATTTACTTTCTATGGTGTACATACTTCAAGAACTGCTGTATATATTACATATATCAAAGCTTTCTGGAAAGTTGACTTTAGTTTCTTCAAAATGAACATGAACATTTCAGGGTCAAAGGACACAAAGAGGCTTTTATTTTTTAGCTCTGCCACCCAGTATGTTCTTTTTTTTAGAAAATGTAATTTTATTAATATTATCTTTTACATTCTAGGATGTTGTGGAGCAGTTGGGAGGGAGGGAGAGAGGGGGAAAGGGGAAGGAAAAGAGATGGAAAAAGGTGGAAGGAGGAGGGGCAGGACTGAGGCCTGTGACACCCCCCTCATTCCCACAGGGGAGACCTGGGGCTTCCAGCATCCACCCAGTATGTTTTAACATAAATATAAAAACAGATAGTCCCAGGTTCCCAGTGTAGAAAACTTCTCCAGATGTCTCCACTATATCTCATTTCTGTGCCTCTCCTTGAGAGAAGGCTGGAGCTGATGAGTATGGTCGTCCTTTGCCTATCAGCCTAGGATTAAAGACTTCCCTTCCTTACTCCTACCCGAGATTGCGGGTTTTGTTTGAAATCTGTTCCACTTCACACATTTAAAGAACAGCCTCAACTAATCCTGCTCAAGCAAAATCTGGGAGTCTTTAAATAAGAAAAGAACCTGTGTGGCCAATCATATAGTTCATGGTGGCCTCATGAACTTTGATCTAAGTTTTATCCATGATTACGTTTTGGCACTGATGTCCTTTTGTATTACCACTAAACAACAACAGCCACAACAACAACAACAACAACTGAGTTAAGGTTTATGACAAATGGGTTGGGGCCAGGTGGAGAGGTAGGAGTTGCCTGAAGTTAGGGGTCCCTGAAGCATAACATACAAGTATTATCCAAAACCCATTTCCCTCAAAGCTGGGGATCATGGCCAAAGTACATTCTCAAAGCACCACGTGTCCTGGGAAAGGGTGTTCTGCTCTTTGTGCAGGGCTCTGTGTACATACTACTGCATAACTTCCTCAGTACCTTGGTGGTTGCTTGTGACCATACATTCCATGGACCAGTCTTGGGGGATCACAGGGGCAACCAGCTCAGCAAACTTCTCCAGAGGACAGCTGGGAGTGCAGCCCGGTAGTGTGAGGGGGTAGGGCTCGTGCTGTGTCTCATTCCGATAGTACATCTCCACGAAGTACTCCCTGGTGGGGAAGGGCAGAGGACAGAGCTCTGTGAGTTCTGTGTTGTTGAACTGTCACTGAATTCCCCTGCAGCTCGACTGTAACAAGTCAGTTGAGACGCTGTTGGAAGAACTTATGGGCATGAGGATATTTCAGTCTATTTGGTGTGGGAATGGGGACACTGGGGCAGCCAGGACAGATTTGGAGAGTGGATCTGTTAGAAGAACAGGGGCATAGGAGATGGGGACCAGGATGCTCAATCAGAAAAGGAGCTGAGAGGTGATAGTTGGGGGCAGTTGGGTGTGACTTTGATGAGCCTTTGAATAAGAAGTGGGGGCCAGATGGGAGTTTTGGCTTTTTCTTCTCCTGGTTTCTTCTTTTCATGCTTCTTGTTTGCTCCTTCCTTATCTTTTCCTCTCTCAATATTTCTCTCAGTCCTCCCTCTGAATGTATCTGTGCTCTCCTTAAATGGGCTTTAAACATTGAACTGAATATGAGTATATAACCCATTTGCTTGAATATGCGGCAAGACTTTATAAAAAAAAGTATACCTCAGAAAGTGGGGGTGGATGTATATTCAAGTCCTTACGTTGTGTCACATAAAGGAGGGACCTTTCAATACTTCATTTCATAAAACATAAAAGTACTATTTGAGGAAGGTCCAATGGCCTAAACAGCCTCAGTAAAAACTAGTATGAGTTGCTTATGGAAGTCATTTTCCAATCAAAGAGGCAGGTGAAGAATTCAAGTTAGAATTGAGTGATCCTTCTTGGGGTAATAACCTCACAATTACAAATTTTGGATGTTGTTATAAGCAAGCCCTTTAAAATATCACTTTAAAAAGAAATATAAACATAATAACTACAAATATTTGCTTATAGGATATGTTTTTAAAAACCTCCCTAATATGATATGAATAGATAACTTTTCCGGGGGTAGCATCTTTTATCTCCAGGTGATATGAACTAGACGACCAATAGTCCATCACAATTCGTGATTCTCTTTCCATAGAATAGAATTATGGTTCAGAAGTGACTATATTTCCCAGACTCCCTTGCACTGAGAGGGACCAAGTGACTAATTTAGCCAGGACGATGTGACCAGAAATGATATGTGCACCTTTTGGGCTGAGATGGTTAAGCAAGTTGGCTTCTTCACCCTCTCATTCCTTTCTACAAGCTACCTGCAGGTGAGCACAGCACTCCTGAAATATTAAGTCCCAAAGAGGAACCCTTGGTGCCTGACTCACCATGTGTGAATCACACCATAGGTAGTCACCTCCCATTGACCAGGAACACCTGCATCGGACTGTTAGTTATGTGAGAAATTAATTTCCACTGGGTAAAGAGGAGAATTTGGGGTTCATCTGTACAGAAGCCAATATTACCATTAGTTAATATACCTGGAAAACAGTTTTAGGGACTCAAAATTGGCTGTGGTGAAGACACAAGTTAAAGAGGCATATAAGGAGTTTAAACCAAATTGTTTCATAAAATGTAAAAATGAAAAAAAGCAATATTTTTAACTTAATTGTTTTATATAGTCTATGATTTTAAATATATGTACCCAACTAAAAATTAAATCTTTTAAATATATATTTAGCTACCTTATCTATATTCTTAACAGTTTATGTATTATGATGGCTGAAAATCTAAAACATTTTCCCTTTTTATCTCTCTCCTTATCTTCTCATAGGGAAAATGTGGGTCACTTTAGAGTCAAGATCACATATTAAGCAGACACATACAGTATTTGTTAACTTGGATCCTCCTTGTTATAGTTTAAAAGCAATCAAGTTTAACCTTTGATGTTTCTCTGGTGTGCCAATTAAAAAATCCTAATGTAATACTAAACTTAACTCGATCTGTGTATGGCCCTTGGTTAATTTTTTTTCCTGTATGTCAATGTCTCTCGGTTGAAAAATACCCCACACTTGATTCATAATATGCATTTACTCAAGATGGTAGAGAAAGTGATTGAGTGGGAGTAAATGCTGCAGTGTCTTAATAAAGCAAGCTCAGGACCACCAGCATGCAGAAACTGGAGAGGAGGGAACTTCAAGTGAATCAGTAGCTTCTCTTGTCTTATCCCTGAAGAGAAGAGGCCTGCTCCTCGAACCAATCCTAGAATTTTGGGTGGATTTATTAACTCTGCCTAGAGCTGGACTTCAAAAGGGCAGATCTGGGCAGGGCTTCTTAGTGAAAGTGCATTTTATGCCTTCGGTCCTTTCATTCCCATTTGGTCCTTTCATTCCCATTAACTGTTTGGTTTGGCTGGTCTCCAAACAAAGGGTCTTGTCTCTCTACTCTGATTCTGGATATTTGAGAGCAAGGTTAGCTAAGACATTTTAGTTCTACTTTGTTATGCCTGATGCCTGTTAGAGGTTCAATAAAGAATCCATCTACCCTCCCTAACTGTACAAGACTCACTTTCTTTGTAAGCAGTAAAGATACTGGTTGAGAATGAGGTCTCTGTGCTGTTACTTTCCTACTCTACAAATTCAAGGGTACAGAGATCTATATCCAAGATTACAAAACTTGCAAAATGAAATACAGGGCTCCTCATTTAAAAATTATTTAGAATTTCAAGATGGCAAAAGCAGATCACTAAAACAAGCACAGACTCTTCTGAGCACAGAGCCCTATGTAACTACAGTCAGGCTGGTCCTGCCTATAGCTATTATAAATGCCTTGAGGAGAGGGCAAAATATATCTTTCCAACCAACCCTGAAGTAAAACTCTGGGGTCACTGCCTTAACTCAGCCCCTTCCTTGTTCTTATCCCACCAATAATATCCCATGAGGTCTACTGACTTCCCAAAAAACACCTCCCCCTTCTCCGTCCAATGAGAACAACATTGTCACAGCAGGTACAAATTTTTGGTATGACTTTGGCAATGGTAACCAGCTCTTCCCAGTTTGCCCAGGACTTTCTCGATTTTAACAATGAAACTCACATGTTCTGAAGACCACCCACTCCTCGGTTCTGGGTAAACTGAGACATTCGCTACTCTAACTTTGACCTTTCTAGTAGGTTCAAGCTGAGCTTTGATCAGCAGGGGAGGGCCATGCGAGGTCACAAAGAAGTAGACAGTAGTCAAGAGCTGTACTTTAAGAATCTTGACTGGTGGACATAAATCACCAGAAGCTGCATGGATATGTTTAAGTCTTTTATTGAGAGAGAGTATTATTGTTTAGTCATCAAGAAACTAAATTTGCATTGGGGTCTTCTATCAGCCTGTTTTCCAAGAGAACAATGTAATGTCTGCATACTTCTTAGAATATCTTAATTTTTTTAAAAAAATGTAATTTGTGCCACTTACGGTAGTTCTCTCAAATTTTTCATCTACTGTGTATGTATATTATTTCCCAATAAAAATTTTCATGAAAACAAAGAGCCATGACTAGCAAAGATATTATTACTCGCCACCATTCTTCCCTCTGAATATAGAACCAAACCAAATAGACACAACAACCCGTAAGCCAACAATACAATAATAATTTAAAAACCTGGGGTCCAATAATACTGATTTTGAAAGCACTTACCCCTTCTCGAGGTGTAATTCCATTATGTGGCAAGCAGCATAGGGAGGAAGGATTCCGTTGTAAACATCTAGCGCCATCTGTAGACCACTCACAGTAGTGTCATGCTACAGAGATTTGAAACAAATCATTTTTGATCTTTACCTCTGGTTCAGATTTCCATTCAATAGTTATTAAGCACTTGCACAGCACCATGATGGTTTCTGATTCAATTAAATTTTCCATACCCCCAGTGACAATAAGTAGAGAGGGGAAGAACTAATTTTGGTGGAGTATCTGCTGTGTGCTAGGCAGTAATATTTACACACGTATCCTTATTTCCATTTAAAAGATGAAGAAACTAAGATCCAGAGAAATTACGTAACTTGATTGATGTCATATAACCCCTAAATTGAAGAAAGTAAATTTGAGTTAAGTCTTTTGATTTTAAGTCCCGTGCCTTTTCCCAGTAGAACATATCTCTGCTTTAGCTTGTTTCATTGATTTTTATTAAATTTTATAATGTTTTGGAATGCATTAATGTTAGATTACTTTTTCTATAGATTAGTGTTATTTGTGATTTTAAAGGTTTGGAAGAGTATATGAGATTATAAATGTTTAGGGAGAATGAAATATAAGGAAGTAGAGCATGTAGCTTAAAAATAATTATAAAGTTAAATGTTTACCTCAGAGTGGCTGGAAGGCGTAGGGGGGTGGTTTTCAGTATCAGTTTTGCTACTGATTAGCCATCTAATCTTAGCCAATCCTCAACTTCCATATCTACAAAGTGGGGATAACATTTGGCTGCCTAAACTGTATTGCAGGATATACATATTCAAAAGGGGTTAGAACCAATCTAATAGAGAAAGAAAAGGAGTTACAGATATAACTGGCTAGAGTGCACACAACAAATTAGGACTGGAAACCAGGTTATAAAGTATAAAAACTGGCAGAATTGACTAATTTCAGACCTACATCTCTCCAGGAAGCACTACCCTCTGCTCCCTCCACGGGCTATTTCTCTAGTTTGATAACAAAAAATCTGCTTTGACCAGGTCAGCTAATTATAGTGCTTTGGGGGATCTGGGATCAGCCAGCAGTCACATCCTCCTGTTCTGAGAATCGTTATCATAAGACCATTTTACTTAGAAGCAGCCATAATGGTGTCAGAAAGCCAGAAAGATTAGGAGGGCTGTCTTTCTACTCTCTTTTGATTTCTCCCCCTTGTGATTAGAAAATGTTGAGCTCTGCTGGCCCTCTTTGGAACACACTTTTCAGGGCCACATGATCTATGTGTCTCCCCAGTTGCCATCACATTGGCTCAATAATTCCTTGTTATGTGTATTTGGCCACAGTTTATTTTTAGGTTAACAAGTCTATACCATTTAGAGCCCCTGACAAGAAACAAACTTTCCTGTATCTTCAATCACCTCTTTCACCTTCTTGCATGAATGAAAACATGGCTTCCTCCAGCCAAACCACAGCTGAGAAATCCTTTGTCATGGAGACAGTGAGTGGGAGAGTCAGCATACCATGCCTGCTTCCCCGCTCATCCCAGCCTCTATGGGCAGCTATTCTGATGCATGAGACATCCCTAGAATTCTTCTGCACCAGTGTCTCTTTCCTTGGCTCCAGCTCTAAGATGCAAGTCTTCTGCAAGATCTCTCTCTTTTTTCATTCTACCCCCAAATGGAGCTAGAACTTCAAGTTTCAGTTCTCTTTTGCTTTCCCTCTTCTATCCCCTTTACCATCTGAAGTTTCCTGCTGGGATGCCCCTGTGGCAATTCAAATCCATTGTCAAACCAGTATAGTCACCTGGCCCAAGAACATGTTATTAATGGTCTCATCCTCCTTCTGTCATTGAGACTTGCACGCTCGCCTTCATCTGTGACTCCACCTTCCACATCGTTGTCCTCCCCCCACATTCCAATGCACACTGAGACATGGACACTCAGCCTTCCCTGTAACCCAGCTAACCTCTCTTCCCCTCCTGTTCCTGCCCTCGTTTTAAGCCTCATCCCCATTTTTCTACATTATCTTCTGCTCCCAACTTCCAGTCATTCTATAAGAGGATTAATTTCTGAAATACTGCTCTTATCCTGTCACCCTGCCCTACCCCCCTGAGCAGACATCTTCTGGGGGTGACCCCTTCAGGGGGTTCCCTCTTGCTCCACTGCTTCTCTCATACATTAATCAAAGAAGCATGCAGGGCGAGATGGCCTTTATGCTGCCTTTCAGCGCAAACATTCTGAGACTCTATATCAGGGCTGTCTAATAAAACTTCCGGTGAGGATGGAAATGTTCTAGATCTGTACTGTCCAATTCAGTAGCCACTGGCTACATGTGGCTACTGGGCACTTGAAATGTGGCTAGCACAACTGAGGCACTTAATTTTTCATTCTATTTAATTATAATGAATTTGAAATTAAATAGCTACATGTGGCTACTAGGTTCCATATTGGGCAGCACAGTTAGTATCTACTAATTTGGTACCAACTTCTCCATACAATGTTCCTGGCCTTCCACCTCTGTCCTAATAATTCCCTTCACATGCTCTACACACTGGTGAGGAACCCCTTCCATCATGATGCGATTAATGTGCTGCCTCGTCCAGGAAGGCCTCCTGCTTCTGTCCTCTACTGTCCTGGCACAGAAGGGATGGCTACCTTTGTTGAGGCATCAAAGCACGTGCTCACATGGCATTTCCATACTGCTTTGTATCGTGTTTATACATTTATTTGTCTTCTTGTCAGTACTGTAACTTCCTCAACGGCTAGAATAGAGTGATGTGTTTCATTCTAAAAGCTTTGTGCAGGTGCCTACCATCTCTCGAGTGACAGGGAAATGAAAACAACAAAAAAAAAAATATGAGGCTCTATTCTCCAAGAGATCACACACTCTAACAAATGGATGTTGAATAAAGACAAAAGTACTTACAGCAGAATACATGATAAGTTTTCTGTAGCTTGGTGACTGAGTTGCACTCTTCATGTGATTGAGGATTTCATTGACCAGGACACCTGAAAAGAGATAGATCAACACGGAGCTGAACAAAACATAGGCTTTAATTTTAGTTTATGAGCTTTTTGTCCATTCATAGTTGGGGACTCTCCCCGCCATAATCTAAGAAGGGAGATGAAGACCTAATTTTGGTTGAGCATTTGCTGTGTGCTAGGGAGCGTGATTTATACATATCAGTTCTTCGGTTTGGAGTGATTATCTCCTTGTCCCAGAGTAACTAGGGGTGACTATCACAATTATCCCCAGGCTCTGGCATGTTAATATTCTGTTTTATAGGAAGGAAAATTGAGGCTCAGAGAGGCTCGGCAACTTGCCTAAGATTATACAAATCTTAAGTGGAGAAGCTGGCTTTGAACCCAGCATGTTTGACTTCAAAACCTTTATTCATGTTCATTAGACTCAGTATAGCATAAAGCTAACTTCTAAGCTACCCAAGTGCTCGGCTTTTCTAGCTACAATTGACTTCCCTGTTGCATTTTTTAATCAAATCTGCATAAACTAGACAAAATACCAGTGATATGAAGACATAAACTTCAGTTCTTTCACTCCTGGGCTACAGCAGAGGTTGGCAAACTTTTTCTGTAAATGGCCAGATAATTAATGTTTTAGGCTTTGTGGGCTGTAAGATCTTTTGCAACTACTTGACTCTAATAGTAGCATGAAAGCAGCCACAGACGATGCACAAATGAATGGGTGCGTCTGTGTCTGAATAAAACCTGATTTATGAAAACTGATTGTGGGCTGGATTTGGCTTACAGTTTGTCCACCCTTGGTCTAGAGCAAGAAGCGATCTCCATTAACTGATACGATCAGCCACATGTTCCTAAATTAGCCTTAAGCATTTTTCTGTGTGTGTATGTGTAATTGTATGTGTATCTTATTGAATAGTGTCACCCTTGAAACTAACTGATGTAATGAAAGTTCTGGCAAAGGTAAGAAGATGCTGGTCACAGTCTCGATGTTCCTGCTTTACTCTATGTCACCCAGACAATGAATGTTTTCTGTACAGGATTGTGTTCAGCCGCTTCATCATTCAACAACCATGTAGTTGACAAATCTCTTTTGTCTAGCCAGATCTCAACAATAGGTTGAGCTTGTGTTTTGGCAGAACCATGCAGGAAACAATTTCCTGGCTTATCAATGGCACTGGACTTCCTCCAGAAAGTGGAACAGTTGGGTTCACATGAATGCCAGCCTTTAGAATCCAAGACTGGAGAATATCTCAGGGAAGGACTCTTACAGACAGAATCTAGTTTAATACCCTCATCAGATGGGGAAACAGACCCAGAGAGGGGAAGTGGCTTCCCCCAAGTGTAATCTTCTAGTAGCCAAGAAGGAAAATAAAGAGAAAATATGAGCAAGCTGCTAGGATAAACCCCATTTCTTATTCTTATATACAGATCCCCGGATCTGTTATCAGACTACTGTCAACTCCTGTCTGGTATGATGCCTGTTGGTATTTTATTAAAATGCAGATTCTGATTCAACTGGTCTCAGGTGGGACCTGGGATTCTGCATTTCCAGTCAGCTGCTAGGTGATGCCAACCTTGCTGGACAATGGATTGCACTTTGAGTAGTGAGGGGCTGGATTCCTGAATCCACCATAACTAAGTTGGGGGAAATAAATCAAGAGTTCCACCTCTACCATTTGATGAGGCTTGGGACTGGGTCATACTGCTGGCACCTGGTGGGCCAGAAATGAGGCCTGGTGCTTATGTGGCCAACAAGGCACCCTCTGCATGTTTTGTTGTTAAGCACATGAGACTGAGTTGCTTCCTGGGTTCTGCCCTGTACCCTGCCTGGTAATTTTTTCCAACATACCAGGTTCCCTCTAAGACACCTCTCTGGGTACTCTCCCTTCCTCAAGGGCTGGGCCTTTCTGCTCATGCCCTTAATGTGGACTAAGGAGTTGAACATTTCTATCAGGTCTGCCTCCGTGCCATGCAATCAGGACTTCTGTAATAGCAGGTCTGCAACATCTTCAGGTCATTAATGGCCACTGTCGTAAATTATTTGTCTCAACCTAATTTGTTCATCTCACATGAATTTGCTGCTGACCATCCTGGTTTCATACCTCATTAGCTGTTCTCCTGCTTACAGCTCGACTGACTCTTTATACCTGACGTACAGCCCCCCTTTTTTTTTTTTTAGCTTTCATTGGCTCCTTGTCTGGTCACTGATGTGAGTTCTTTCTCTAGTTATGCAGCCCTGAGCGAACATCCTTACAGTCTGGTCCAGCCCCAGTATGCTTTGTCTTTATGCATACTCTTAGGGTTCTGATGGACTTGTCCTCATTCTGTGGCGATAGGGTCTGGCGATGACTGGAATCCTGATGTGATTGTACGATTCTTCTCAAAGTGTCTAAAATATATGTGTCAACCTGACTTGGAACATCTCCTGTGGCTTGGACTTTCTTTGTCATATCAACCTGACATAATTGACATTCTGGTCTTCATCCTTAGTTTTAACACCTAAATTAACCACATCTGAGCCTGGTACCCCATTTGACGTCTTTGTGTGCCCACCCAGCTGCCCTCACGGGCCCCAGCATCTGTCCCTGCCCTGCCTGGCTTCTTTCTTCCACCCACCTATCCTGATTACAAGGATCCAGCATCCTTCTACCTGGGTCTACTTTCACATGGCAGAGTGTCCTATGCTATGAAGGGCCAATACTAACTGAGAAGGGACTAAGAAATAAATCTCAACACCCTTCAACACCAATGGGAGAATTCAAGCTGTGTCATAAACTTGTGAATTGCGACCTATATTGCGTAATTAGTCTGCAAAATGTTTTATCAACTTTAAAAATGGTCACCACCCAGGGTTTCAGGAAAATGGGCCATTTTTGTTATACATCCTAATTGAAAAATTTATCCTGTAGGACACCAGACACAGTTGATTTTCATGGGGCTCAGACACAAATCCTTGATTCTTTGATCTGGAACGGATGGAAAGGATCATTTAGCTTTAGTCTACAGCCTTTGTTTTCCACATGGGAAAACTAAGGCCCAGAGTGGGTAATGTTGATGACTGTAGTCACACATGATGTTTATTGACAGGGTGTTATGTACCAAGTACTGTTTGTTCTAAGCCTTCTGAACACATACACTCATTTTAATGCTCACTATCTATGAGGTAGGCATCATTATTATCCCCAGTGTGCAGAATGGAAACTGATACAAGAGTGATTAAGTGACCTGTCTGAGGTCACACAGCAAATTAGTGGTAGGACTGGGACTCAGACCCAGATCATCCAACCACAAATCCAATATGCTCCTCTCATTTGTAAAAGATACTTACCCCCTTGGAGTCTAGATTTCTCTTTCTGCTTGTGAATTCCATAGAGGGACAAGAGGGATAATTCTGATAATTCTCTCAATTTAGTTATGATGTCTTCGGTGGCCCAGGAGGGTAAAGTGAAATTGTGAATACCCTGCAGCAAAGAAAAAGGAAGAAAATGTGTGTGTATTTTTATTTATGATTGTCTTCTTTGTTGATTCTTTTGTCCTCTTTCACCTCACAAGAACTACTGGGGACAGCCTTTCTGGTCCTGCCATTTCCTTCTAAGAAAACTTCACACTGTGATAAGCAGTGGTATTGATTTTCAGAAGAAAAATTTACAGAAACTAATTTGACCCTTTCCATCAAGTTTTGGCTTAACTCTGGGTGAATGGATGATTTGTATTTTACAGATAAGGGTACAGTAGGGCAGGGATGTACCTCATTCCTTCATGAAAGGTTTAGAAATCTTTCTGTGAACCTGGGGGGAGGGTAAAAGCTGACAGAGTTAGATGATGTCTCCTTAGAAGTTGAATGAGGTGCCCAAGAGGCCAGTCAGGAAAGGCAATAAATTCTGGAGCCTTCAATAATTCACTGACTCTTGGGGAAAGTCTGCACCTTGCACACAGTAGGTACTTGGTAAATATTTGTTAAATGGATGAACCAGCTGCAAGCAGGGCAGGTAGAAAACTTGTGCCAATATTTATTACCCACTGGAGTTGATTAGGATTCCCCCAGGGAGAGAGAGAGAGAGAGAGAGAGAGAGAGAGAGAGAGAGAGAGAGAGAGAGAGAGAATTCATGTCATGAAAGAGTAGACCAAAACAAAGTGACCTACAGAGTAAATAAGCAAGAAGGATGTGGAAAAGATACCACATAACATGGCCACATTATGGAAAAGCTTAGATCAAACTGTAATAAGAAAGAAAAAAGAAAATCAAGACTGGCATTAAATGTGGGCTCTTGTCTCCATTGAAGAGACTTTCATAAGGCTAACAAATTTTTGTTGAAAAGATTTATCATCAGTCTTTTTCATCAGATGCTGATGATAAAGTGAAAATATTGAGAAAGTTGCATGTGGTTGAGTCAATTAACTTTGTCATGGAGGGGGGCAAGCTTTGTCATCTGTTATTGAGATGGGGCCATGAAAGTAATTGCTGCCCCTAGACATTCACGATGATTTCAACATCGGAAGCAGATATGAGCCAGGTGGGCAGCCAGAATTCTGCCTTGGAATTTACTGAACTGCTTGGGAAATCCAGGAATGGAGAGCACAGCTCTCCTTTTGGCCAGAAGGTGAAGCTTGAGGAGTGAAAAGCATCATGTACCCTTGAAAAACACAATCCTAATTTATCTAGCTACAAAGGTTATTTCAAATGCATCACACAGCAAGAAAGAGGTTCTTTCCTGATAAGCCAATTTCCACAGTTTGGCTTACAGCTGGCTTGCTTATTTCTATATCCAGAAATCAGGCAATTTTTTTCTTCTTTCTGTATAACAACATTGCGTTTTTCATTAAAACTTATGATAGGAGCCCAGCATTCCTGAGTGACTGCAAAATAAATAAGTGGCAACATATAGAAGAAAAGCAATTTTGCTTACAATTTTCTACAGAGTGAAAACATAAATAATGGAGATAAAAGAGAAGTCAGGATTTTCAAGTCAATATAAGAAAGTCTTGAATTACGTTTCAATGTTAAAGGAAATATAAGTAATATATCTGTTAAAAAGTGATAGAAAATGTATTCATCTGTTTGAAAATAGGCATAAATCATAACATCAGATTGCATATTAATCTTTAATAATTTTCTTTTTTTTACCTCACAATATAAAGGATCATAGACTTTACTCCAAATTCCAAACAGGTCCTGGCCATGGAATCCTGAAAGTTTTGGCAAGGATTCTACAAAATCCTGAAACACAGAGAGAAAAAAATATTTCTGCATCAGGGTTTCTCCATTTCAGCACTATTGATATTTTGGGCTGGATAATTCTTTGTCATGGAGGCTGCCCTCTGCACTGCAGGGTTGTGAGCAGCAACTTGGCCTCTACCCAGTAGATGCCAGCAGCACTCCTAACCTCCCAGTTATGAGGCCGCCAGACAATGCCAAATGTTCCCTGTGAGGCAAATACGCCCCTGTTGAGAATGGCTGTTCTTCACAGAAGAGTGCACCAGAAATATTGGCTATGATAATGCTGGCCCAAAGAATTTTACATGCACTAATTGATCATTTCTCATTATGACATTAAAAATGCAGATAAATGCTGACTTCCTGCCACATATTCTCGGTTTGTGCTGGAATTGAAGCTCACTTCCTCAAGATCTTTTTAGAAGTAGGTGAAGTATATCTCACATGTAAATGAGCGTCTGAGTGACAGGGGAAAGCATATCTAAGGCCAAAACATCCCAGAAAAACACAGCAGAAACAGAACCTAGTCTCTGGCTATAAATGTGAAATCTCAATGGAAAGCAAACATTTCGCTAGGCTCTGTATTATTCTTGTATTGTCATGATAATGAAACCCAAAGTTCAGCTATCTGACTGCTGAAATTGGCAGCAATTTCTGGGAAGTCTTTTAGAAGATATTGCTTATCTGATGAATAAATTGTCTAGGAAGTTATAATTTGCCAATATTAACCCCAACAGATTTCCATAAAATAAATAAAAATAATTGTTAAAGAGCTAAAGAAATAATTGATAAAGATATTTTCTTGCGTGAAAACAAAGAAAACAAAACAAAAAACCTCCGGAGGTGCCCAACCCTGTCAATAATATACCATTTTTGTGTAACAAAAGGGGAAACTATCATAATACTGTATATTTGTATTTGTTGTATATGCATAAAGAAACTGGAAGATCACATAAGGAAATAATGCCAGAGGTTACCCGTGGGGTCATGCAGAGACTTTTCACTGTATCCTTTCACATTTTTTCTGATTTTTGGACTATATGAATGTATTACTGACTCAAAAGATTATTTTTAATAACACAAAGCTTTATATTTAGCTTGTGTATAGTCCCCAAAAAGGGTACTTTGCAAAGTGGAAACAGAAACAAAAATGACTATTCCTTGTATGGGAAAACAATAGACCCAGCCCCCCTCAGCGTCTGTAAAGCGCGGGATTTGAGACTTGCATTTAATCTCACCCAGCCACTCTCGGGGACATGGGTACCAGATTCAAAAGGGACTGGCTTCTCCATGGGTTTGTGGCCCCCACACAGGGAAGGGGATCAAGTAGTGATGACTTCCCTCCTTAAATATTCTAACCCATTGCTACAACCAGCCACCCGCAGACTCACTCACCCCACACTTCTAAGAAGCCAGAGCTTCATCCTTTACCTTGGCTCTCACACTCACATAACCACTGCATAATACAACTTTCTCACCTTATAAGGATGCAGCCTCTTCTGGAATTCCTCTGATTCCAAAGTCTCCCTCTCAAGTTCGTGAAAACGAGGGCAGTTTCTGAAAGGCAGGTATAGCAACTGAGGACAAGAGAAGAATCATAAAGCCTTTGTTAACCAGAAGAACTTTGCTAAAGAAGTTGCAACAATATTTTAAACCTTATTATGTCCAAGGAGACCTTAATAAAAGATTCAAATGTGTTTTGAGCTGAACTGAAATTCTAAAATTGGGGGAAAAGAGACAAATGGTCTGCAGGTCTCGAAACAGAAGGATATGTACCCAGAACTGAAAACCTTTTTTTTTTTTTTCTTCTTTAACGAACTTGCCTAAATAGGACTGTGCTGTTGGTAGATATTCACACTTCCTGTTTTTCCATGTGAATGATAACTTATATTGCTTCCTCCCAACCCCTTTTATTTCTAGCAGTAGCTGCAAATCTGTGATCACATACGCATGCGTGTACACACACACGTGTGGAGAAATGATTTAGAGGTTCTAGAAAGAATCTTAAGAGATCAATTAACCATTCATTGACTTTAGTTCTTGCAAATTTGCAGACTGTTAAAATAAGGGTAAATATTAAATATATAGAAAAATATATTTAAAAACCTATTAAAAGAGGACAAAGTGAACATCCCCAAATGAGTCTAGATTTGACACTCTTTGTAGTTTTAACTATAACCTACAGGTTGATGACTCCTAAGTCCATCTTGCTGCTCTTTCTTTCCATCTGTGGCTAGTCCTTGGCAGATATCACTGTTTGGATGTTTCTCTTCTCTCTCAAATTTATCATGTACAAAGCTGAACTCAACTTCTTCATTTCTAACCATGTCCTCTCTGTATTCTCTACTTTTTCCAGCAGCAAAATTTATCAACCGGCTTCATAGACTAATCACTTTTTTTGTCTAATTTTAAAATATATCCAAAACAGACCCCCTTTCTTTACCCAAGCTACAATAATCTGTGTTTCAACTACTGCGAGAGCTTCCTCTTTGGACAACTGGCATCCCTGCTTCATGCCTTCACAAATCATCTTCCACACAGCAGTTACACTAATTCTTTTTATTTTGATTTTATAAACACTAAGCTTTTTAAAGCATCAGTCAGATCATGTCATTTTGTGGTTCATAACCTTCATTGGTTTCCATTTTACCTGGAATAAAATCCAGACTCACTACCATGGCTCTCAAGAGTCTACATGAGCTGGGGTCTGCCCTCCTTTCCTGTGACTGTCCCTTTCCCTCATGCCTCTCTGGCAGCACTGCGGGCCTTCTTGCTGTCCCTGGAACACACAGGTTTAGGGCCTCTGCACGAACTGTTCCCTACCTGGAACACTCCCCCCACTGACCCCTCCCCTGCTTTTCTAGCCATCCTGCCCCAGCTGCTACCATACGAACTAATTTTATTACCTTCAAGAAAGTCATCACCATCTGAAATTATTTAATTTATTTACTTCTTTATCATCTATGTATTTCCTATAAAATATAAATTCAGTGAGAGCCAGGATCTTGTCTGTCTTGTTCACTGCTGTGTTGTCAATGCCTAGAACAGGGCTTGGCATATTAGTTGCTACTTAGAAAACATTTACAAGTTGCTTCCTGTCTGTCATTTTTGATTCTGTGTGTCACCTATTTTGTCTTGCTTTTCTTCCTCTAATATCTCTTACCACCTAACTTCAGGCCTTCATTTTCTCATTCCTGAATTGCTTCAACAGTTATTCTCTGAGGCTCCAGTGTCCTTTCCTTCCAAGCCACTGCCAGGCAAATGTCTCAAAGCATCACTCATTACATGTGTGTAATACTGAGGAATGTATCCAGATTCCATTTATGTCCACTGCTTTAAGTTTAAATTTTCCTGCATTGTTTTCAAAATTTTTTAATAGGAGAAATGATATTATTGGGGGAAAAGCACAGGACTTCATTAAAAGGTCTAGGTTTTAATTAATTACTTAACCTTCCTAGATTTTAGCTTTCCCATCCATAATTTGAATCAGGCAGAAAATAAACATCTGTCCAGAATTTTGCAGTTTACAGTGTCTGTTCCATTTCCTTATGAACTTGACTTTCACAAATCCCTAAGAAGAAGTTAGGTGGATACTGTTGTTCCATTTTACAGAAAAGGACTCTGAGTTGTAGAGAGGTTACTCAAGGTGACATATCTGAAGTGGTAGTTGGCTCTCAGATCCAGGTTTTCCAACTGCAAATCCAGCCCTTCTGACATCACACTGCCTTTCTTTCAGCTCAAGTTCCCTTCTGGCTATTAAAGATGGAGTCTCTAATCTGTGCACAACATAGTTATTCTATCTTACTTTCAAAGTTTGTAAGTAGGAACTCTGGGCACAGAAGGACAAGCCCTGTGTACATTCAGTCACAGCCATGGTCCATGATTTGGTGCAGCCTTCCTCTCTTTTCCTTTCCCGTCTCTGAGGTCCAGTTCACATTCTTTCCTTCTCCATGAAGCCTTGAACGTCTGCTCTGTGGCAGCTCCATGTATGTCTCATTCTCTGAATTCCTCTAGCATGTACAGCTCATCCTTTAAATCATCGCCCGTTGTCTTATATTGTGTTTTCCAAGTTTCACATGCTAATCTTCTTTCATCAAACAGATTATAGATTAGGGAAGGAACTCAGCCTCATATTTCTCTACAGCATTGAGCACAGCTCTGGGAATAACCTGGCTTTGGTGATTTTGTTAGATTTCTGAATTAATATCAAAGAGAATTTTTTTCACCTTAGTGAATATGTACCTGGAAGCCATAGGTAGATAATCTTGCTTGCTTCTTTCTCCCTCTCCTTGTTTCTCCCTTCCTCTTCTAATAGCACTTGTATTCTCACTGTGTAAGTTAATTACTGTCATTCAGGATTAAGGGTTAAATAGCTGCCTTGATCCACACTGGCCAAATTTGGTGCTGCTATCCAGTCTTTATCTCTGCAGAAGAGACTATGGTAAAAGTAATTTTCTTTTCTTATTGGAAGAAAATATTCACAAACTCTTAAGAGCACTGATAATCATAATACTTCACTCCTGATTCTGTGAAGGAAAGAGATATACATAAATCATCCTGTCTTTTCAGGAAACATCAGAAAAGTGGTCAAAGTAGATTTACCTCGAATGATGTTGATAGGGTAGGGCTGTTTCTAAAAAGCATTTGGGAAAAATTCTTAAGTCACTAAATGTAGCAATTAAGTCATAATTCTAGGAGTGCTGGCTGGGCAAAAAGAATAACCCACCCCAGAGGTCACTGGGCAAAAATCTGGGTCCAGCCATCGTGTGAAGCTTCAGACATATAGAGATGAGATGTCTGTGATGTGACTGCAGGGAAATTAGGAAAGGATTCCTTGTCCCAAATTATTTCCTTCATATAGACTTAAGTTCCACACCTGGAAGATTAGTTAGATTTATTACTACTTTTAAAATACCAATTCCTCTGAAAAGGTTAAAGAGTTCCTGGTTAGTCCCACCCTGTGTAAATAGATTTGAGAGTTTCTCTCAAGTAGCACCATTCAGGCAGCTTGGTTTATGGTACTGGTTCTCAAACTCCACTGCCTACTGGAAACATCTAGGGAGATTATTTTAAAAGTACTGATCCCTGGGTCCCACCCTCAGAGATTCTGATTCATTGTGGGGAGTGCCCTGGGCAGCAGGATTTTTTAAAACTCCCCAGGTGATTCTAATATGTTGCTGAGTTTGAGACCCACTATTTTACAGGGAAGAAAATTGTTCTGAAATGAGATAGACCTAGTTTTAATCCCAGAGGTGATGCTTACAAGCTGTGTGGCTTTGGACCAATTTTGTTTGTTATTTAATCTCTCTGAGCACTTATTACCCTTGCTATGAAAGAACAGTAATATTGTCCAGTCAAGGTTGTTAAGAAAGGTAAATACGATGACACATATAAAGTGCTGGACACCAATTACATCCTCCAATCTTTCTTTTTCTCTCTACCCAAGAATGTGAATTTTCGTGGGGGAAGAAGTATTTAGTAGGTACAGAGATCTTTGGATATTCTGGGAAGAGGAGAAAACCGTGGGTCGCCAAAAGCCTGGAAATTGAAGACAGAGCCCTGGGAGATGGGTACGTGTGTGTGTAAAGATGGAGAGGGGTAAACTGCCAAAAGTTGAAAGAGTGGCAAAACAAAGGGATGATAAAGATCCAAAAAGAAATTCAGTTCCTCCTCTCCCTTGCCTAGTGCTTTTTATGTCCTACATTGTCCTTTGCACCTTTATTTAAGAATCAGTTAAGACTACAGCCCCAGGAGTGTCCAGACTCCCAAATCCACAAGTACTGAGCAGCTTTCTTCCTCCTTCCAGGTCCATATGGAATCTCCCAGTTTTTGCAGTATACTGACCTGATCTTCAGAAAGAGGGACTGTGTGCACTGGGATGGGCTGCCAGAGTAGGCTGGGATTCCAGATGCTGGTGCCCTCTGGGGGAAACAGGGCTGCAAGCTGTGTCATAGCACTCATTAAGGTCCGGTCAACATCTGTGCTTCTAATATAAACCTAGAATAGGAAAATCAAAGCAGAAACCAACAGAGAGGAAACGTGAGGATTTTTTTTTTTTCTTTTTTTACTGTGCAGCTGACAGGGTATTAGAGAAAGAGCAGGACACCCACACTAGAATATTAGCAGATACTGTGGTAACAGCATAGTCATAATATCTGTTATTGAACAAGCAACATTATGAGAATACCACGATACAAAGTAACCTGGTAGGCTTATAGTTAAATTGACAGATGAGACCAATTAAGCAATGGCCACTTGCCAAGCCAAAATATTTACACAGGTGTCCATAAAATCTTGACCTTACTCGTATACACAAATTTTTAGGAATAAAATAATTGCATAAAGAAGGGTACATTGGTAAACAAGATCTTTGACTTGTACCAGAGGTCTTTAAAAACTTCATACAAAATGTGTACTACGAAAAAACTATGCATAGACTGCAAAACTTTTTTGCATCAAAATAAACTTATACTAATTTGTTATAACGTGTCTCAGCAAGATCTAGTTTGAGGCTCTAAGAAGAATAAAACATCAGTTTGAAAAGAGCTCCTATCAGAGCACCATGAATTCTGCTAAAATTGAAGCAAGAACAAACACCAAATTTATGGTGAAGCTTGAGTGGAAGAATAGTGAAATCATCAATCCTTTACCAAAAGTTTATGGGGACAGTGCTTCAGAGAAATCAGCAGTTTACAAATGGATAACCCATTTTAAGAACAGACAAGATGATGCTGAAGATGAGCCTGCAACAGCAGAATACCCACATCAAATTGCAGGGAAAGATTAATCTTGTTTATGCCCTAATTGAAGAGGACCAACAATTAACAGCAGAAACAACAGCCAATACCATAGACATCTCAACTGGTTCAGCTTACATAGTTCTGACTGAAAATTACAGTTGAGCAAACTTTCCACTTGATGGGTGCCAAAACTGTTGTGCCCAGATCAACTGCAGATAAGAGCAGAGCTTTCAGTGGAAATTTTAAACAAGTGAGATCAAGATCCTGAAGCATTTCTTCGAAGATTTGTAACAGGAGATGAAACATGGCTTCATCTTGAAGTGCAACCCTGAAGACAAAGCACAATCAAAGCCATGGACACCAAGAGTGGAAGTGGTCTGGTCAAAGCAAAAGCACGCAGGTCAAGAGCAAAGATCATGGCAACAGTTTATGGGGATGCTCAAGGCATTTTGCTTGTTGACTTTCTGGAGGGCCAAAGAATGATAATGTCTGTTTCCTATGAGAGTGTTTTGAAAAAGTTAGTCACAGCTTTGGCAGAAAACACCTGGGACATCTTCACCAAAGGGTCCTTCTTCATCATGACAAATGCTCCTGCTCATTCCTCTCATTAAACAAGGTCAATTTTGCAAGAGTTTTGATGGGAAATTATTAGGCACCCACCTTACAGTCCTGATTTGGCTCCTTCTGACTTCTGTTTCCTAACCTTAAAAAATCGTTATACAGCACCCATTTTCTTTTCACTTAATAATAATGTAAAAGAGACTTCATTGACATGGTTAAATTTCCAGGACCCTCCATTCTTTACAGATGGTATCATCACTTACAAAAGTGTCTTGAACTTGATGGAGCTTGTGAGAAATAAAGTTTATATTTTTTATTTTTATCTTTCAACTTAATTTTCACAGACTTTTTGAAGTCTTCTTGTATAAGTTCCTTGGAAAACAGGCAGAGCACTTTTACATATGTAGAATTATTTTAATTCTTTTAAGGGTCGATTTTCCCGCTTTTGGCTCCCCAACTTGCCTGGTCATGTTTATAGGACTCGTTCAAGAATCTTCCATATCTTTTCCTTATGTACTTTCCAAGTTCATAATGCTGCTCCATGCCCAGCTGTGGGAAAAAAATAAAAGCAAAAATTAGTAAAAATAAGTTCTATGAATCACATTATCATAGATATTTGTCTCATCTCTTCTCATTATATATGTAGAGTGAACACTGGTGTGCTTTAATAGTTCCCCAATAACAGGTATTTAAATCAAAACAAGGAAAGAGAACTGTAATTGTTAGCTATGACTCCCTTACTCCCTGAGAAAACTCATTCATCTTCATTAGAACTTAACACAGAGACTTGCACATAGTAAGTACTTGGTTGACAGCTGGTGATTAATCTGATTTAAGTAAATGGTTCATGTTTGGTGTGGTAGTGGGATCCTTGTTGGTGGATAATTCAAAGGGACTGGTTGACCACTTGGTGAGGATTTTGTGGAAAAATTTAATCATCTGATGAGGTTGGACTTGATGAATTTGAAGGTCCCTTTCAACCGCTGAGTGTCAAAGTATGGTCTGTGGATTAGCAGTATTGGCATCACTTGAGAGCATGCTAGAAATCAAATCCTTGGGCTCCACTCTTGACCTACTGATCCAGAATCTTTGGGGATGGAGCTCAGGAATCTATTTTTAACAAGCTCTCCAAGAGCTCCTGATGGACAGTAATCATTGAGATGCATTGCATTAACTCAGTGCTCCTCAAGCTTTACTGTACATGACAAATAAAACTATCTAGCGGTGCTCGTTGAAATGTCTCCAAAACCAGTCGGCCTTAATCTCTCCTAAGACTAAGGTGCAGATTCTTCAGACTTTCCCCCAGAGACTCCAGCTTATTAAGTTGTGAGAGGAGCTCTGGAATCTGCATTTTTAACAAGTACCCCAAGTGATTCAGATGCAGGTAGCAAAGCACCATGCATTGAGAAATGCCGCATTCAAGTTTGTAATTCAGAGCCTTGCCAGAGCTTCAGGAGTCAGAGAAAATGTGGTCACTGTGTGTTTTGGTGGCTGGCTGGTATGGGGATCCAAACCCTTGCCCTTGGTGTTACAAGGCTGTGCTCCAATCAACGAGCCAACTGGCCAGCCCAAAATGTGGTCACTGTGGCTGCTGCTTGGTTCTGCTTGCTCATTTGCTTGTCACTCTTGGCCATCATTATCATCAACTCCCATCCAGGATGGGGATGAAAGTGAGAAGGGAGCAACATACCATGGCCTGGGTAGCTGAAAAATCAGGTATTTTGGGTCTAATTGTGTTCTAATTTACAATCCACTTTTGAGGAAACAGTTATCTTCTCTACAGAGCAGTAATCTGCAAACTTTACGGTTCATAGAAACAACTAGAAGGCTCACTAAAACACAGATTACTGGGATTTAATGCCAGAGTTTCTGGTTCATTGGTATAGGGTGGTGCCCGAGAATTCACATTACTGACAAGTTCCCAGGTGATGATGATGCTGCTTGTCCAGGAACCACACTTTGAGAACCACTGGTCTAGAGTGCTATCACCTCATCATTATGTAGAAGCACTTTGCCAAGGGCAGGAATTTGAACTTTAGAGCCCTGTTACTTCAAGAGTGGTCCATTACCAGTACCGTTGTCATCACCTGGGAATATGTTAGACATGCAGAATCTCATGTCTCACATCAAACCTGCTGAATAAGAATCTACATTTTAACAAGATCCCTAAGTGATTCATTTGCACATGGAAGCTTGAGAAGCACTGCTCTAGGAGAATCTGATGCCTAGTCAAGAGATTCCCAGAAGAAGAACATAGATCCCACAGACTGGAAGAATCTTTTGGTCTTACTGGAAAAGCACAGTAAGGGAATAGGAGACTCTACAGAGCCGTAGGTATTAATTTGCGTAATCCTTTTCTCATTCAAAGAGCCAGAAGATGGGTAGGCTATGATGGGGAGAGCTCTGACCTGGGAACTATGCTGGCCTCAAATAGCATCTCTGAATTTTCTCCTCTATGAAACGTAGCAGTTGAGTAAAGACAGTAATTCCCAGCCTTGGCTGCACATTAGAGTGAACTGATAACTGAGGTGCTTTTGACAATCCCAATGCCCAGGTCACACCCTAGGCCAACTAAATAAGAACTTCCCAGGCATACATCAATGTTTTCTAAGCTTCTCCAGATAATTCCAATGTTTAGGCAAAATTAAGGCTCATTAGTTTTGGAGACATCCAACTGTAAACATTCTGTGATGTTTTCTTAATGTATTTAAGCAGTGCTTTTGTCAGGCCAGAAAAAATGCGCCTGGCCTATGGCTACAAACAGAAGATCCATCCACTCTGACAAGCGAAGTGTCGCAGGGCCCTGGAACAGTGACTAACGATGCTGTTGCTCCTTAGTTCACCTTCTCCTTAGATGCTCTTTAGGAAGTAGGGCTCCCTGTGTTTAACTGACCACTTGTAAGGAAGGCACAATCCCAATATATCCAGCCAACAGGCACTCACATTCTGATATCAGCACTCCCAGAAGAATCATGTTTCCCCAGCTCTGTTGGTTCAGCTTATTGACTACAAGACTATTTTTTACTTTCTCAGGTGGAGCCTGAGAAGCTCAGGGGCTGGCTTGTAAGTGCCTCTTGGTTTCTAAGCTCATGTATTCTGTTGTGCATGTACATCTTGTATGCTATATCAAAACAGATGAATCTGTACACATTTCCCCTTGAGACTCATCAACAACGTTTAACTGAAAACCCAACCGACCTGGGTGAGTTGGCCAAATCCTTGTGGCCATGAAGATTCCTTAACGGGGTCATTAGGAAAGGTTTCAATGGGACTTCGGTCTCCATGACGAAACACCTGAAAATAAATGTGAAGTAGTAATGTTATAAATTTCACATGGGTGTTTTTTCTTCTGTTCATCATAATAGATTTTCTTCTAAACCACTTATTCTCAACCTTGACTGCCTACTGGAATCACCTGAGGGATTTTATAAAATTCTAAGGACTGGGTTTCACCCCTGGTGATTTTGGTTTAATTAGTCTAGGGTATATCCAGGGCATCACATTTGCCCAACCCTGCATGGTGTGTAGAATCCTTTCTCCTGCAATCTCTTTTAATTCTTACAACCCTCCTGTGAGGACAGGTTGGCTCTTTTGCTGCATTGAGCAAATAAGGAAACTGTGGCTCAGAGAGTTTGAGTAAACTGTCCAGATTTCCCAATTCTTATGATTGCTAGCTTGCTGTTTTTCCCACCACATTACATTCACTTCATCCTTTTAAATCACAGGCAACTTTTAAAAAAAAGAACCATGGTTTGGTACCCCCATGAATGACCCTGCTCCATATAACCTGCTAAACAGATTTGGTGTGTGGCTTAGGGTGTGGAGGCCCTGATGAGAGCAGCAGGGGACATGTCTAGTCCCTCTATCCACATAGCAGTCGCATGCTCTTTTACAAAATGTCAGTCAGAACATGTCACTCGATTGCTTAGAATCCTCTAATGTCCTCTCATCATATTAAACAGTCTTTTGTGGAAAAATTTAAAGATGTACAAAAGTAGAAATTTTTATAATGAGCCACTATGAGTCCACCACTGGCTCAAACAATTATCAACTTGTGTGTGGCTAGTCTTGTTCCATGTACACCCTCATCATTGTTAGACATTATATCATGCTCCACTGCTCTTTGCATAAATTCAAAGTCCTTTCAAGGGCCCCTCCCTGCCTCGATGTCCTCGCTTTATGTTCTTGCTAAAAATGCTTAGTTACATGGGCCCTTTTGCTGTTCCATCAAATATATTAAGTTTGTTCTAGCCTCAGGGCCTTTGCCCTTGATGTTATGTCTGCCTGGAATGTCTTATTTCTGCTTTTTCCCCTGAACACATACTCACTCACTAAATTCAGGTCTCTCCTGAATAATATGACCTCTGCAGAGAGGCCTTCCCTGACCATCCATTATAAAGTAATATTACTCAATCTCTATCTCATGTCACTGTTTTATTTTTAGTAAATATCCCCGATATTTTCTTATTTTTTACTTTTTTTTTTTTTAATATCTGGCTCTCCTTCTGTATTAGTCCGTTTTCTGTTGCTTATGACAGAATACCTGAAACTGAGTACTTGATAGAGAAATGAAATTTATTTCTTACAGTTTTGGAGGCTGGGAAGTCCAAGGTTCAGGGAACAGATCTGGTGAGGGCGGTCTTCCTAGTGGGAACTCTACAGAGTCCTGTGGTGACCAGGGTATCATATGGCGAGAATGGCAAGAGCTCTTTAATGTGCCCACTTGCTCTCCTTATAAAATCTCCAGTCTATTCCTTGATAATCCATTAACCCATTAACCCATTACTCCATAATGAATTAATCCATTCATGAGGGCACAATCCTCATGATCCAATCACCCCTTAAAGACCCTGCTGTGGATTGATTGAATTGTGTCCCCCTAAGTTCATTTATTAGAAGCTCAATTTCCACTGTACCTTTTGAGGGTGGAAAATTCTATTACGGCAATTGAAAGGCGGGGCTTTGAAGATGTGATTAAATTGTAGGACCATGCTGTCATGAATGGATTAATAATGATGGTCAGTGGCATGGTTCTGAGGACTTTAAAAGAAGAGCACAAGAGGTTAGTGTCTCTCTGCTCCACCATCTTCTGCCATGTGAAACCCCTGCATTGCTGTAAAGCCATGACCAAAGACCCTCACCAGATGTGTTCCCTGGACTTTGGACTTCCCAGCCTCTGAACCATAAGCAATAAAATTTGTTTCTTTATAAATTACCCAGTTCCAGGTATTTCGTTATGAGCAACAGAATGGACTAATACAGACCCTATCTTTCACATACCATAATTGGATTTCCCATCTCTTAACACTGTTACAATGGGGATCAAGTTTCCAACACATGAACTTTAGGGGGACACAGTCAACCCACAGCACCTTCACACCATAAACTTCTTGAAAGCAGGATCCTTGCTGTCATGGGCGCTGCTATATTCTCCAAGCAGTGCCTGGAACGTAGTAATACACACCCAAAAATGTCTGTTTTGCTGATTCAATGAATCTTGGATAAGGTCTAATTTCTTCAGGTACATTATTGTTTTCTTTCCAGTCTTCTAATTTCACAAGAGCTTTGAACACTCTTATTTATGAACTAGATGTGCCACGTGTGCTATTTTTTCCTCCTTCCTTTCATTCCCTCATTTTTCCCTCTATCTCCTCCATTTGTGCCTTTGCTTCTAAAAGAGTGAATCTGCCCCTGGACTAGATTGGAGTCTCGTAAACCATCATGATGTCCTTTTTTGGAAGTCAAGACACATTATAAAACTTTGGGATAATTCTGGAAATCCTAAAAGAGATCTTGGCTCTTGACATTAAATTCCTCTCCCTGTTTTATTAGGGTATACTCTAAGTTGTGAAAATCTCTTGATGCACAAAGATTGCCATGAATAGAAGCCTATTTTATTTTCTTCTTCAGGAACTGAGAAATAAATTTATTAGTAAAGAAGATTAAAAGGGCAGAAATGAATGAGCTGTGTAAATGAACACTACTTCAGAGGTAAGAAGGAAAGCCAACTGACTATGAAGGGAATCACTTACTGGGAGGAAGGCAGAATAAGACTAACAAGACTTTTATCCAGGGCCCACGAAGAACACAGAGGCACACAGGATGGGAAGTGGTGAAAACTGTGCATTATACTGTGTAGAAGCTGGATGATATACCAGAAAAGGTCTGGATTTCCAGTCTGTTGGATTTGGATTCAAACCCCTGATTTATCAATGACTAGCTGGGTGACCCCAGAAAAATGATTTAACTTGAAGTTCTGCATGCCTCAATTTCCCTCTCTGTAAAACAAGAAAATTATTATTTACCATGCAGGGACACAGTGAGAATTAAGTGTGTATTGTATGTAAAGCCATCAGTATAGTATTGAGCACACTGTTGTTTCGTTGCTGTTATTATATTATTCAGACATTTAGCTTAGCTACCCTAGAGACTTCCTTTCCTGCTGGCAATAGTTTGCAGCATGTAGGGCAAGTGAGCACTATCTATTGAGCAAAGGGAATAGTCCTCTTCTTCAAGAAACACCTCTATTAATTTTTAATCTCCTCCTACTTTTATTTTCCTGACTGAGAGGAAGAATTAATTATTCGTTTAGATTTAGAACACTTTGAAAGCTTCAAGTACCACTTCAATCTCAAGTGGCAATCTGGTTGGCTGAAATGTCTTTATTTGGACTGTTTTGTTTTTGTTTGTTTATTTTTGACAGCTGGCCAGTACAGGGATCTGAATCCTTGACCTTGGTGTTACAATGTGGCGCTCTAACCAACTGAGTTAACTGGCCAGCCTTGGCTGAAATGTCTTGAGCCATATATAAGTTTCCTGATCAGTTCCCTACCCTGAAAATTTGCAAAATGCATTGGTATAAAACTGGGGAGAAGCTCATGTAAGCAAACTGAACTGACCTCCTACTTGGCCCAGCACCAACACTCAGTGCATGGTGGTCTTCCCTGCAAATGTCTTCGAAGAACCCCCAGGTCTTCATACATAGCTTTGCTGCTTCTTGGCTCTGGTGATTAGGGAGCCATACCACAAAGAGAAAGATTGTAGGGCTGTCTAGGAACTGAGGCAGGAGACCAGTTTTTGTTTTCCAGATATATCTGGTATATCTTTTTATAAGCCAATCCAGAAGTTCTAGATGTGCCAGCAGAACAGTTCCATCTTAGATCCCCAGGACCCAGTATACCAAGGGTAAGTTTCTGCTCCTTTTTTATTACTGTTACGTAATATCAAGATAATATTATATGCCTTATGGGTAATTTGGGGGTTTCAAAATACAAAAAAGTAAAAAGCCTGATATTTGGTGGATGCTCACAATCTGGTAGCTATATTTGCAATTCTTATTTAATAGAAGTGAAGAAAAAGTTTACAGGTCTTGAGAAGTTTGTGCCTGTCTTCCAAGGTATTGCTCAAACATGAGCAATGAAGATGAAGGCAAATAAAAGGGCAGTAGTCAGAGTCCATTCTAGCCAAAAGTTACAAAGGGAAGAACCAGTAAATCAAAGGATCAGCAAGTCAAAGAGTAAAATCTTTTTATCTCTTGGAGTCACATTTCGAATGTATACTTGTCCAGTTTTTATTGGTCCAAGGGTCCAACATCGGGAAGAGAACTTAAAAGAGATGTGTAAATACTTCATCTTTCTGAGAATAAAGAGAATAAATTTTAAAAGCTGGCATTTTAATTAACTGGTTTATAATGTGAACATTATAAAACACACATGGGGTAGTTGTGTTAGTTTATGTACATTAATTATAGTTACAATGTTTTGGGCATTTACCAGAGATGATTATGAGTACTTTTTATGTATTAACTCAATTAAGCTTCACAACTCCATGAAGTACTATTATCCCCATTTTACTGATGAAGAAACTGAGGCACAGATAGGTTAAGTTACTCATCCAAAATCACACAACTAGTAAGGGGTTGGGCTGGCATTGAAACCTAGGTGGTCTGGTTCTTGAGCCTGCACTCTTCACCACTGTGCTATATTGTATCATGTAGTACAAAATATTATAAATTTCTTCGATATTTATACCTCGCATTCCTTTTTAAGAATGTCAAATGTTTAATCTTTTTATGTATCCTGTCTCTGTGGCATTATTGTCTTTCCAGTAACCCAAATTAGAAAATGCAGGGTTGTCTTGGTTTCTCTCTCTTCTTTAGTTCACATTTGATCCGCAGGGATTCTGCCTTCACAATTAAAAAAAACTTATCCTTTCTTTTTCAATTCTGCTGCTCTCTGATCTAGCCCAGGTCTTCATTATGCTTTTCCTGAACTGTGGCCCCTCTCTGTTCTCACCTCCAGCCTCTCTCCTCCTGAAGCCACACTTGACACACAAAAGTGTATCTCCCCCAAGAGAAAATAAGTAAGAATTGAGAGGTGGGGACGACTTGAGTATGAACAAGCTAAGTACTTAGTCTAAGGTTCTAGTAAAGACAATAACTATCTAATATCTCCTTTCTCCTTTCTTTGTTCTCTTCAAATTACACACATGCCCCTATTAAATGCATAAGCTCAGGAATCAGGAAGGATCACCTAGGAACTTGAGAACATTATGCTAAGTAAAATAAGCCAGTCACAACTACTGTACGATTCCACTCATATGAGGCATGTAGAGTAGTCAGATTCATAGAGACAGAGGGTAGGAAGGTGGTTGCCAGGGGCTGGGGGGAGGGGAAAGTGAGGAGCTATTGTTTAATGGGAATGGATTTTCAGTTTTGCGGGATGAAAAAGAGTTCTGGAAATGGATAGTGCTGATGTTAGCAAAATGATGTAAATGCACTTAGACACTTAAAGCTATTGAACTGTTCACTTAAAAATGGTTAAGATGGTAAATTTTATGTTATGGATATTTTGCCACAATTAAAGCAAAAGAATAATGAAGGAGAATCTAGCTTTTACTCCAAAAGTTGGAAAGCTTCTGTTTTAGACTAACTCCCAGCAGTACCTTACATTTGTATCATGGTTGGCACTTTCATATGTATATCATGTCATTTGCTACTAAGACAACTCTGTGAAGTAGAAAGCATGGCTGTAATCATTATCCCCAACTTTAAGTTTGAGGGAACCTGAAACTCAGCTGGATTAAGTGACATGTCTGTGATCCCAGACCTGGTCAATGACGCTGGAACTTGAATTAATGAACGTTCAATGCTTTCCTAGGTGTGACCTTCAACTTTTATTCTGATCTGCGATCCATGGTGGCACCAACACTAAGATGCAGATTTTTCTAAAAACCCTTAAGGGGAAGATCATCACTCTCTAGGTTGAACCCCTGGATACAATAGAAATTGGAAAGGCCGAGATTCAGCATAAGGAAGGAATTCCTCCTGATCAGCAGACTGACCTTTGCTGGCAAGCAACTAGAAAATAGATGTGGTTTGTCTGAATACAGCATTCAATAAGAGTCCACTCCTCAGCTTGTGTTGAGACTCCGTGGTGGTGCTCAGAAAAGGAACAAGCTTTACATCACTCCCAAGAAGAATAAGCATAAGAGAAAGAAGGTTAAGCTGGCTTTTTTTTTTTTTTGAAATACTATAAGGTGGATGAGAAAGGCAAAATTAGTCACCTTCATCAGGAGTGCCCTTCAGATGAATGTGGTGCTGGGGTGTTCATGGCAAGCCACTTTGACAGATATCATTGTGGCAAATGTTATCTGACTTACTGCTTCAACAAACCAGAGGAAAATTAATTGTGCATGAATTAATAAAAGACATAAACTAACCAAAAAAAAAAAAAGAAAGAAAATGAATAACAGAATTGGACTGCCAGCCTGAGGAGTAGGAGTGAGGACGAACCTGTAGGTCTGCGGACCCTGGAAGTTACCTGTCCCAGTGTAGAGACAATGTGCCTGAGATTTGGAGGCTATCTCCATCAAGGATATCCTAAACTTGGGTAGGAATTCTGCATGAAAAAGCTCAACCATGAAGAATAATAAGAGCTTCTACCTTGTGACTCATTCATCCCTTTCGTTGTAAAACCCAGGTAGAATAAGATGGAATTTTTCTCTCTGTCTTAGATCACTTAAACTTGTGTTTTTTCTCTGGCTTAGAGGAGAGAGAATGCTCTAAAATGTCATTTACATATTTCTGGATAGTATAATATGATGCATGAAAATACTTAAAAAGTACAGTGTGTGTGTGTGTGGGAAATGATTGGGCATATATGAGAACCAAGATTTGCCATGAATGATAATTATTGAGACTGGTTGATGGGTACATCAGGATTCACCATGCTTACTACTCTTTTTATATAAAGTTAGAAATAGCAATTCTCTAAGTGTTTTCTGTGGGACACTCTGGGAAAAGAAAAAGGGGAGGTAGATGCTGTGGTCAAAGTTTAAGAAATACAATCTACTACATCTCTTCTTTGAAAGCCACAGTACAAATTAGCATATTGAAGACACTGAGAAGCAGTGAATTAAAGAGACCCTTTAATACAGTTTAACCCATCTTCTGTTCCCAAACCTGACGACTATTGAAACCCATTTTTCCCCATGCAACACCTGTTAGCAACTTCAGATGAACATTTTGTGAGACATCCTTTGGCTGATCTGTTTTAAAAGATCATGTTGTGACTGTTTATGAGAGAGAACAAAAACCAAGGATAGTTTCCTGCTCTTTCTGCCAGTGTTGGAGCTAGCGGGACTGAAGCCATGTTGGCACCTAAAACCACACATGTTGTAGGCAAATTTAAAAATTTTCTTGGCATGCATTTCTCTTAGTTCCCTCTTTTCCCATGGTTATTTGATATTTTGAAGTTGGCTATGGGACGAGATTATTGATATGAATGTAGTTTTCCAGCCAGCCTGAAGCTGCAGACTCACACATATTACCCATACCCTGACATAAGGATGGGATCAGAAACCAGATGGAGTCTTGGTGAGACTTTGCACCTGAGACCTTGAATGAAGCCTTCACTGCTCATGTGCCTCTCTTTCCTGCTTTTCATTTTCCACATTCCATTCCCTCAACCTCCTCTTTAAAAACCCCTCAGTAAACCTAAGTCTTTGAGATGGCTTTAGCCTGGCCATTGTCCTTCAGGTTTATTGGGGAGATGTGTATACCTAACATCACTCCTCAGGTCACTTGTATTCCTGAATAAAAGCTGACTTCCATTTTCACCAACATTTGACTTTTGGGTTGTTTGGTTTTTTTTTGTCTGGGGGCAGGCAGCCAGACCTGTGAATTTGATATCAATTTTGGGGAGCCTCAGCCAGGAGCTGAGTGTGCTTGGTAACACAAAGAAAAGCTTTTCAAAATTGGGAAAGATCTATTTTTCTTGGATCACAGAGGAAAAGGAGGAAATCACCTGCTGATCCTGAGTCAAGCTAATATAGCAAACCTTACAGGGGAATCTTAGACCAGCTCCATGTACTAGATTATACACACAAAGCAGGAACAGACTATGTCTAGTGACTGAGGGTGTGGGCCTCTGGGATCAGACAGCCTGGGTTCAGATCCTCCAGCTGTGTGACCATGGGCAAGTTGCTGAACCTCTTTGTGCCTCAATATTTTTCATCTATGAAACAGGGATAATAAGTCTTATAAAACCTTATAGAACGGTTGCCAGATTTAGCAAATAAAAATACAGTATGCCCAAGTATTGCACAGGACATACTTATACTGAAAAATTATTCACTGTTGATCTGAAATTCAAATTCAATTGGTCATCCTGTGTTTTATCTAGCAACCCTACTTAAGAGGGTTGTGAAGAAGATTATGTGACATAATCCATACTGAACTCTCAGAACAGTGCCTGGTATATGATAAGCACTCAATTAACTATTGGTTATTATCATTAATATTATAATTTTAATCAGGGGCATCCTTCTTTTATTCTGGTTCTCTTAATAATTTTCTAAGGATTTACCTGGGTATATAATTTAAACATTTATAGTCAAATATTCTCTTTAATCAATAAAACGAAGAAAGGATTATCTTCTGGCTTAAGTCCTTACATGTAAGTTTTTTTGTAAGGGCCAAAATTGATGCATTAAGTTGCCTTTCATCTATTTTAATGGAAGGAAGCCATGGTCGGAAAAATAGTTGACATCAACTCTGTGCTATACTTGTTAATTTTTTAGTTCCAAGAGAGCTACATTTGTGTTTTGGTTTTCCTTAGGGAAGAACTAATTTGTAGCTCCTGAATATATATTTACCAGGAGTGGAGAGGGGCAAAGGAAACTCGCAGTGATCTGGTAGCCTGGACTGAAAGTAAAACATGCAGGAGATAATCCCCTACATGCAGTTAACAGAGAGTTCAAGGAGGATTGCCACTCAACCAGCTTGTCACAGGTTTACAGTTTCTCTGATTTACTCTCTATCATCGTTGACTTATGACCTAGTGAAGATTTATTGGACTACGGATCATGATTTACATAAACATACTATTATCAGATTTTCTGTAGAAAATAAAGAGAGTTCCAAATATACCACATGGAGAAAACAGGAACTTCATGTTTAATTTTTAAGTAAAGGATGACCTTCCAAATTATAAAAATAATTTTTGAATATTCTTACAGAGAGAAAATGTACTCATTTATCAGTCCACTCTCACTATATCAAACAAAAAATGTGGGGAATAAGAAGAGAGTGAGAATCTGTGAAAGACAAGGGAGGCTTAGAGGCAGAGAGAGAGTGTGAAGAGAGAGTAAAGAGAAATAGATACAGAGACAGAAAATCAAAGACTCCCACAGAACACGGTAAATCCCCTTTGCTTTGCAAACCCTCTTTCCATCTATTTTGCAACAATGCCAACAGTTTATTTTCTTTCCCTGACATCATTTATTAGCGACCCCTCCTTTCTTTTCATAACTTGTTACACATACTATGGTTGGGAAAAAAACGTAATTTCAATGTTTAACTAAATCCATATATCAGGAAGTCATCCTAACACTGACTTTAATTTCGCTTTTATGCTTCATAAGCTGCTGACAAATATTTATTCCAATTTACTGATATCAAAAGGGGAAGGGACTACTTAATTCAGAAAATTATTGTTTATTGGTTTGCAAACAAATAATCATTACATTGAATGAAACCAGTTGAGCTCCTGGTATGTAAACAGTACCAGCTCCTGTGGCTGTCAAAAGGAACCTGAATTCAAGGTACTTGTAGAGTAAGTAAATAAATAACATAAGCCAAGGCAAAACAAAACAAAACACACACAGACAAACACAAAACCTTTTTGCCAGGACACGTTAGGTCTTCATTAAGAGGAACTTGCAAAACTTGATTATTCACTTTCTGAGTTTGAACAGAGCCTGGTCTCCCAGAGACAACACAAGGGTAAAACGAAACCTGACACTTGGCTTTTCAGACCTTGTTGGTAACACAGTTTTAAGGGAAAAGCAGTGAGAAAGGTCTACTTACCAATGTCACGAACTTCAACTCCTTGGCTAGCACACCTCGGTCTAGCCAGCAGGAAAGCAGAAGAAAGAAGCCAAGGCTCAGGCTTGCTGCCCTGGCCATGAGGCAGGGGGCAGCTCCCATGCTGGGGAGAGCTGTTTCTGGCAGGAGTTAGGAGGTGCTGCTTCCACTTCAAAAGCCTTCAGAGGGGAAGCTATTTAACCACGGGATTGAAAGGGAAGGAGGAGCCACACTCATAAATAGTAAAATTTCCAGGAAGCTTGGGGCGGGGTTAGGCATGTAATAATGTCATATAATTTTTGAGCTGGGAGTTAGAGATCACTGTCTCCTGGATTTAGGTTAGGACGCTGAGACCCAGAGAGGGGAGAGCTGTTGTTCAAGGTCACAGAGCATGTCAGTAGACATTTCTCTTTTTGTTTTCAGTTTACCTTTGTCTTTTCTTTCTTTTTTTTTTTGTCTTTTGTCTTTTTCCGTGTCCAGCAACGGATCGCAACCCTCAGTGTTGCCCCCGTACCGGACCGGGGACCCTCGGCATTGCTCCCGCGCCTCGCTCAGCCAGTGAGCGGGAACCGGTCTGTATGTGGGATCCGAACCCTCGGGCGGGAGCGCCGCCGTGCTTCCCAAGCGGCGCACTTATCCAGTGCGCCACCGGGCCGGCCCTACCTTTGTCTTTTCTTTAGATGGGGGTGTAATACAATGTTGGCTTTGTTGCTGTCACTTGGGAAAGGAATCTGTTCTGATTTCAGAAAACTTAGGCCAGCTATTCTTAAACTTTTGGAAATCCAGAATTGTAGGAAGGAAAGTCTGGAAGAAACTGCAGGTATTGACATATTTTGGGCCTATTCCCATCAAAAACTAGCATCTTTTTGTAAAACTTTCATGTAGCCTATAGAAGTGTTTTTAAATTAAAGTAAGAGCAACTTTATTTTGGATATTTTTAGTTACACCTTAAGACATTTGAGGATCACCTGTGATATCTCAACATTAGGATTTGAAGTCCCTTTCCAAACCTCACACAGTTTAAACAACAATCAAACCTACAGCTGTACATTGTCAGTCATCAACTTTGGCAATAAGCCTTACATTCTAGGTGAGTCACACCCTCGCCTCTGTAGCTGTGATCTCACTGGGGACACTACAAACGAAGATGATCTGGACAGAGAGAACTTAGCCTTTCATTTTTCCCAACCTGTCAGTCCCATCATAGGCTAAAACAATACAGACTTGAGGTACTCACTGAGATTTTTCAGGATTTTTGGGCAGCGCTACTGATCATGATGCTTCCACCGCAATGGCAGAGGGAGAAGTATGGCTTTCCCACAACCTGTTCTCGGTACATTGCACTTACCTGTGACAGGAGCATTCTGTTGTTATGTGATCTAGGATGCCCTGGAATGTGCTGTGTGGGAGAGCTGTTGCTCCTTCTGGAATGGGGAAATGTGAGAGAAGAATTAATGCATATGTGGTTAGGACTAGACACCTAAGGACTTGTGACCTTCTCTCTGCTGTGTTCTCCTCTTGCCAGTCACCACTGTCATTTTTAATGGGAAGGATTTTGAGGAGATGGGTGCAAGGAAAAGGGAATGAAGATTGTCCAGTCCTAGGCAGACATGAAGTTGCACACTCATCCCTGCTGCCTGCACCAGGCAAATTGAGAAAGGAAGCTCTGGCACTTACTTATCATTCACAGGCTTAGTTCTGAACAACATTCCTTAAATTTCACCAGACACTTGCTCTGTTGAATGTCTTATTTTCACGGTTATCATCCCGGCTCCTTGTTCTCCTGTCTCCTTCCTTATCTCACCCTTGGATTGATCCTGGAACTATTTTAGCAATAGCCTTAGTCCTTCTTGATGGTAACTCTGGTTCTCTCTATGCCATGTTGCACTGGTTGGATAAATCCTTTTTCTTACCCAGACCCTATTTTTCCTGTGGTAACTTTTCTGGGCTCCTTTTAGCCCTCCAAATGAGATAACAATGGCAACAAAGTTTTCTTAGAGAGAGAAGCAGAAAAAGGCTGCTTGGATTGAATACATCTAAACTCAAACTTAATTTGAGTTGAATTAAGTGGATGGTTTATACTTCTATCTCAGTCATCCTAACTTCTACTTTGATCATCAAGTTATAAGAGGAGGAGGAGGATTCAAGATCATCACTGTAGAGTTTTGAAAAACCGGAACACCATAAAATTGAGTCTGAAAAATCCTCAACAGAGATGAAATCCTTTTTAGAATCTTCTGTAGCCTCTTGAATCTTGAACTCATAAGTCCTTTGCAAAGACTTAAGGGTCTTCTGGAATAAATGTATGGATATAGCAACTTCAAAAGTGAGACTTGAAAAAATATTGAGATTTTTTTATATAAGAGTGAAAGGCATTAGTAATTTTCCATATCTAGTAGAACTGACTGGCTGAATCACCTGTGTTTCCATCTTTCTTCATGTGCCAATTGTTCAATCTCCAATTAACACAGTGTTAGATGTTCCATTAATGAATAAGTTTGAGTATTTTTGGAAGGTGACTCCCAGATAGAGATTTGCATGTAGGAAGTTTATTAGGGCATGCTCTTAGGATCAACAGCAGCAGGGGAAGGAGAAATAAGCAGAGTTGAACAGAAAGAGAAGTTGGACCTCAACACAATATGAGTGAAGGCCTCAGCTGACCCTGCTAGGAGTTCTGAAGGTGGGATGGCTTTTTGGAGTTATCCTGAATTAGGATGAGGGAGCCAAACCTTTTTACCCCCGCATGAGCCAGTCATTGGATGCAGTCTGCCCCCAGTAAGGTGAAGGTGGCTGTCTTCTGCCATGGCAATACTCAAAGGGGTTGTCAGCTGAATGATGTCAAACAACAAATTTCTTTCTTTTTTTTTTTTATATTCAGGTTGCTTTAATTCACGATATTCATATTTCAGACCAAAACTTATTTCTATCAAAGTTCCAGATTTAATATATAATTTTCAAATAATCCACAATAAATATTTAAAATATGTATCCATATTACTTTGTTTCTAAAGCCAATGTCAAACAACAAATTTCTAAGAGCTGGAGAGAATTAATGCTTCTGTTCATGAGGGGAGATCTGGGTAGCATAACAGAATTCATGACAATAAAAAAAATTTATAGGAAAAAAATTCACGGTCTTTGGTAGATCAAAGACTCTGAAAGCACTAAAAGTGCCTCTGGGTTGAAACTGAGAGCCATCAGTAGGTATATGGCTGTTTACCAGGTAGGAAGGCTGTGTTTAGCCTGTCTGGAATCTATGGTCTTCATAACTGGCTTATTTGGAAGGCACTCAATAATATCAATTGAACAGCTGTGAATATAAGGGCAAATTATTACATCAGAGCCTTGTTACAATGTGAGCTGCTTTGAGGCAAAATTTAATGTGTGATTCCATTTGTATTAATGTCCAGCACGGGGAAATCTTAGGTGACAGCAAGTAGTTTAGTGAATACCTAGAGCAGGGAGAGGAAAGGATTGGGGAGTGATGGCTAAAGGGTATGGGGTCTCTCTTTGAGCTGCTGAAAATGCTCTACAGTTGATTGTGGTGATGTCTGAATTGTTGACTTTAAATGGATGCATTGGGGAAACCAGGAAGAACTTCTCCCTGTGGGGAAAAAGTAAGCAAGAAGACCCCAGCAGCCACTATCAACACCTTGGACACCTACAGTCCACATCACTGGGGACCCTGGCAGTCCTCACAGGCACTAAGCTCACCTGAGGGAGCTCCTGGAATCCACACAGCTGTGCTCCCCCCAGAGGAGCTGAAACTGTGCCCCGCCCTCTGTGTCCCAGATGGCTACTGCACTATGTCATCTTGGAACTGAAACTAGAGGGTGTCTTACCCAGGGAATGAATGACACCCTTTCATCCCAGAAACTAAGCTGCCATTGAACTGACTTCCCCAAACCCAGCTGAGAGCAGCTGTTACACCCTACCCTGAAGGGCTGCGCAATGATATACAGCCACTCCATCCCCTTCTCCCAGTTACTGCTGTGCTCCTCCTCTCAGGAAGATGCACACCCCTTCAGAGGAATCTTAAGCTCCTTCTCTCAGTTGTGGCTGTGCCCCACCCCGTGGGACTGAGCTGAAGCTGTGCATCACCCACTGGGGCATTGATGTCTGGGCGCAGAAGCTGCTTGGCCAAGAAACTACTGTACATCCCAGGGCTGAGCTGATTTAGTAATCCGTGTCCCAGGTAAACAGCAGTGGCTGAGCTGAGACATCATGCCCTACTGGCTGACCAACTCTACCACCTGCTTCCCAGAGCTGGACAGTTACCCTAGAGACTGAGCTACTGAGATACCTTTTCCCCCGGGGAATGGAGTCAGCACTGTGCTGCTTTCTATCCCCCAAGGCCCAAAGGACAGCTGTATCCCACCATTCTGTGTCTTTCCTGCCACTGTACCTGACCTTGGAGACTGAAATATTGCCAAGTCCCACAGTTCCAGGAGCTAGAGTAACCACTATAAAATGCCTCACTCCCTGGGAACCAAGTGACAACCAATCCCCATTAGCTCTGGTTCCCAAATTGCAGCTGTACTCTGCTCCCCAGGCCCAAACCTCCAGATCACTCCTTCTTTCCCAGAGTTAGGCCAGTGCTTTGCACTGCCCCCAAGGGTCAAGGTTACCACTAAAACCTGGCCCACTGGGCCCAAGCTGCCAGGGGTGAAGGTGGGGCTCAGGGTCACAAGTCCTGGCACTGTGGGAAATCTACATCCAACCCTGCCACAGAGGGTGAGCCTGCACCCAAAGACCTAGGTGCCACTATAGGTTTATGAAGCACTGGGCCCAGGATTGCAGCTTCACAGCCATTTCAAGCACCAGCACCCGAAACCCAGCACTCCTGCAGCTGCTTGTAGGCTGGGTCAGATGCAACACCAGCAGTAATCCCCTCCATTGTAGGGAAAATGAGAATAGGAGGACCTCAAATGCCCTTGCCACTGAAGACTTTAACAGTCTACACTGTAACCTCTGCTGCCACAAATGACTATAGTCTATGTCACTGAGGCACCTGCAGTTATTGATGACATTGATTACAGCAGAAGAAGCTCCCTGCAGGCTATACCACTGCATCTATGGGGACTCAGAATCACCAGACCTTTCCCAACCAGCACACTAAGACCCAACTGCAGGTGAAAGACTCTGTCTTATGAAAGTCACTCTGTAAAGTAATCATTCTGACAGATGCACAGACATCAATGCAGGGACACAAGAAATATGAAAAAGCAAGGAAATATGAGACCACCAAAAGAACACAATAACATGCCAGTGACAGATCCCAAGAAAAGGAAATTGACAAACTACCAGAAAAGAAATTCAAAATAATGATCTAAAAAACTCAAAAAATACAAGAAATACAGATATAAAATTCAACAAAATCAGGAAAACAATTTATGATATGAACGAGAAATTCAACAGAGATAGATATCATAAAAAAACCAACAATCTAGAAATCCTGCAGCTAAAGAATGTAATGAATGAAATAAAAAACGCAATAGAGAGCTTCAACAGCAGACTCAAACAAGCAGAAGAACCTCTGAACTTGAAGACAGGTTATTTGAAATTACTCAGTCAGAGAAAAAAAAGAAATAAGAATAAAAAAGAGTGAAGAAAGCCTACACAAGTCATGGAACACCATTAAGCAAATGAATATTCAAATTATGGGCATTCCTGAGGGAAAAGAAAAGGATAAGGTATTGAAAACCTATTTAATGAAACAACAGCTAAAAACTTCCCAAGACTTTGAACAGATACAGCCATACAGATCCAGGAAGCTCAAAGGTCCTCAAATAGATTCAACCAATAAATGTCCTCTCCAAGGCGCAGTATAGTCAAAATGTCAAAAGGCAAAGACAGAGAGAATTCTAAAAATAGCAAGAAAAAAATGTCAGGTTGCATGTCATATCTGCCAAGATAAAAGCAAATATCTTGGCAGAAACCTTCCAGGCCAGGAGAAAATGAGGTGATATATTCAAGGTGCTGCAAGAAAACAATTGTCAGCCAACAGTACTATATCCAGCAAAGCTATCCTTCAGGAAGGAGAAATAGTTTTCACAGACAAGCAAAAACTGAGTGAATTCATTACCACTAGATTGGCCTTACAAGAAATACTCAAGGGATTCTGATATTTAGAAGCAAAAGGATGTTAACTACCATCAAGAAAACACACAAAAGGATAAAACTCACTGATAAAGCAGGTATACAAATGGAAAAGAGAAAGGAATTAAATCTTACCACTACAGAAAAACACTGAACTGGAATAATAAACAATAAGAGAAGAAAAAATGAACAAAAGATATTCAAAACAGCTAGAAAACAATAAACAAAATGACAGAATAAGTCCTTACCTGTCATAACCTTGAATATAAATGGAAAAAATCTCCCAATTAAAAGATATAGACTGGCTGAATGGATTAAAAAAACAAGATCCAGCTATATGCTGCCTTCATGAAACTTCCTCACTTCACCTATAAAGACACACATATGCTGAAAGTAAAGGAATGAGAAAAAACAAAAAACTCCATGCAAATGAAACCAAAAGTGAGCAGGAGTACCTATACTTAGATAAAACAGACTTTAAGTCAAAAACAGCAAAAAGAGCCAAAGAAAATCGTTATATATTGTTACAGAAGTCAACTTTGCAAGAGGACATAACAATTGTAAACATATATGCACACAACATTGGAACACCCAGATATATAAAGCAAATACTATTAGATCTAAACAGAGAAAGATAAACTCCATTACAGCAATAGTTAGAATAATACTCTTAGCATTGGACAGATCATCTAGACAGAAAATCAGCAAAGAAACATTGGGTGTAAACTGCAGTATAGACCAAATGGACCTTACAGACATCCACAGAACATTTCATCCAACAGCTGCAGGATACATATTCTTCTCATCAGCACATGCGACATTCTCCAGAATTGATATATATTAGGCTACAAAACAGGCTCAACAATTTAAAAAAATTGAAATCATATCAAGTATCTTCTCTGACCAAAATGGAATAAAACCAGAAATCAATGCAAGAGAAACTTCTGAAATAGTACAAATATAAGAAGATTAAACAACATGCTCCTGAGTAACTGATGGCTCAAAGAAGAAATTAAGAAAATTTAAAAATTTCTTGAAACAAATGAAAACAGAAACACAACATACCAAAACTTATGGAATACAGCCAAAACAGTAATAAGGGTGGATGTTTATTTTTATTTTATTTTTAATTGTATTGTGTTTTTCTTTTTTCTTTCTTTTTTTTTTTGTCTTTTGTCTTTTTCCGTGTCCGGCAACGGATCGCAGCCCTCAGTGTTGCCCCCATACCAGACCGGGGACCGGCAACGGGATTGCAACCCTCGGTGTTGCTCCCGCGCCTCGCTCAGCCAGTGAGCGGGAACCGGTCTGTATGTGGGATCCGAACCCTCGGGCGGGAGCGCCGCCGCACTTCCCAAGCGGCGCACTATCCAGTGCGCCACCGGGCCGGCCCGTGTTTTTCTTTTTTTAAAATTAATTAATTATAATTGATCAGTATACAATGTAGTTGATTTTCATGTCCCTTTACTGATTCCTCTTCCCCCCCTTCCCACTCATCAACATCATATCTGTTCCCTTGTCTTAACAAGTTCAAGGAATTTTGTGATTGTTGTATCTTCTTCCCAACTGCCCCTCCTGTTTGTTTGTATATTTATTTATTTATTTAATTATTTTTAGCTCCCACAAATAAGTGAGGACATGTGGTATTTCTCTTTCTCTGCCTAACATATTTCATTTAATATTATTTTTTCTAAGTCCGTCCATGTTGCTGTGAATGGTAGTATTTCATTCATTTTTATAGCAGAGTAGTATTCCACTTGATGTGGACCACCTGATGATGGACATTTGGCTGGTTCCAACTTTTGGCTACTGTAAATAGTGCTGCAGTAAACATGGGAGTACAGGTATCCCTTCATCATGATGATTTCCATTCCTCTGGGTATACTCCCAGCAGTGGAATAGCTGGGTCATATGGTAGCTCTACCTGTAATTGTTTGAGGAATCTCCAAACTATTTTCCCATAAAGGCTGCACCATTTTGCAGTCCCACCAACAGTGTATGAGGATTCCTTTTTCTCCACAACCTAACCAGCATTTATCATTTTCAGTCTTTGGATATTAGCCATCCTAACTGGAGTGAGATGGTATCTCAGTGTGGTTTTGATTTGCATTTCCTGAATACTGAGCAATGTTGAGCATTTTTTCATGTCTGTTGGCCATTCGTATATCTTCCTTTGAGAAATCCCTGTTTAGCTCCTTTCTCCATTTTTTAATTGAGTTACTTGTTTTTTTCTGTAGAGTTGTTTGAGTTCCTTGTACATTCTGGATATCAACCCTTTGTCAGATGGGTTGGTTGTCTTTTCTTCACTCTGTTGGTTGTCTTTTCACTCTGTTAATTGTTTCCTTTTCTGTGCAGAAGCTTTTTAGTTTGATATAGTCTCATTTGTTTATTTTTCCATTGGTTGCCTGTGCTTTTGGGGTCATATTCATGATGTCTGTACCTAATCTCACTTCCTGAAGTGTTTCCCCTATGTTTTCTTTAAGGAGCTTTATTGTTTCAGGATGTATATTTAATTCTTTAGTCCATTTTGAGTTAATTATGGTATATGGTTAGAGGTACAGGTCTAGTTTTATTCTCCTGCATATGGAAATCCAGTTTTCCCAGAACCATTTGCTGAAGAGGCAATCTCTTCGCCAGTGTGTAGACTTGGTGCCTTTGTCAAAGATCAGATTGCTATAGGTGTGTGGGTTGATTTCTGGATTCTCTATTCCACTCCATTGATCCATGTGTCTGTTTTTATGCCTTTATAGCTTTGTAGTGCAGTTTAAAGTCATTTAGTGTTATGCCTCCAATTTTATCTTTTTGCTCAGAATTGCTTTGGCTATTCATGGTCTTTCATTAGTCCATATAAATATTAGGATAGTTTTTTCCATTTCTGAGAAAAATGTCATTGGAATTTTGATGGGGATTGCATTCAATCTGTAGATCACTTTGGGTAGTATGGACATTTTCATAATGTCACTTCTTCCAATCCAAGAACATGGGATATCTTTCCATTTTCTTGTGTCCTCTTTAATTTCTCTCAGCAGTGGTTTGTAGTTCACATTGTAGAGATTTTTTTCACATCCTTGGTTAACTTTATTCCTGAATATTTTGTTTTTTTTTTGGTGGCTATTGTAACTAGCTTTCTTGATTTCTTTTTCCACATGTTCAGTGTTGGAGTATAGAAATGCTACCGATTTTTGTGTGTTGATTTTGTATCCTGCTACTTTGTTGAAATCATTTATCAACTCTAAGACTTTTTTTGTAGAGACTTTAGGCTGTTTGATATATAGGATCATGTTATCTGCCAACAGGGACAGCTTGACTTCATCTTTTCCAATCTGGAGGCCCTTTATTTCCTTCTCCTCTCTGAGTACTCTGGCTAGTACTTCCAACACTATGTTGAATAGGAGTGGTGAGAGTGGGCATCCTTGTCTAGTTCCTGTTCTTAAGGGAAAAGCTTTCAGCTTTTCTCTGTTCAGGATGATATTGGCAGTGGGTTTATCATATATGGCTTTAATTATGTTGAGATACTTTCCATCTACACCTAACTTGTAGAGAGTATCATGAACAAATGTAGAATTTTGTCAAATGCTTTTTCAGCTTCTGTAAAGAAGATCATATGGTCTTTGTCTCTGATTTTATTGATGTGGCGTATCACATTTATTGATTTGTGTATGTTGAACCAACCTTGCATCCCTGGGATGAATTCCACTTGATCATGGTATATAATTTTGGGTATGTGTTGCTGTATTCTGTTAGCTAGTATTTTATTGAGGATTTTTGCATCTATATTTATCAAGGATATTGGCCTGTAGTTTTCTTTTCTTGTTGTATCTTTGTCTGGTTTTGGTATCAGGGTGATGTTTGCCTCATAGAAAGAGTTTGGGAGAAGGGCCTCTGTTTCAATCTTTTGGAAAAATTTATAGAGAATTAGTTTCAATTTCTCTTTGAAAGTTTGGTAGAATTCTGCAGTGAACCCATCCAGTCCTGGGCTTTTCTTTGTTGGGAGCCTTCTGATAACATTTCAACCTCCTTTATTGTTATTGATCTGTTCAGATTTTCTTTATCTTCTTGGCTCAGTTTCAGTAGTTTGTGTGTGTCCAGAAATTTATCCATTTCTTCCAGATTTCCAAATTTGTTAGCATATAGTTGTTTATAGTAGTTTCTAATGATTCCTTGTATTTCTGAGGTATCAGTTGTAATATCACCTTTTTTATTTCTAATTTTTGTTGTTTGGGTCTTCTCTCTCTTTTTTTTTCTACTTAGCCTTGTTAATGGTTTGTAATTTTAATTTACCCTTTCAAAAAACCAACTTTTTGATTCATTGATCTTTTGTATTGTCTTTCTGTGTTTCTATTTCATTAAGCTCTGTTCTGGTCTTAATTATTTCTTTCCATCTGCTAACTTTGGGTTTGGATTGTTCTTGATTTTCTAGTTCTTCAAGGTGATGTGTTAGGTTGTTCACTTGCCATCTTTCCATTCTTCTGAAGTAAGCATTTAATGTGATGAATTTTCCCCTTAGTACTACTTTTGCAGTATCCCACAGGTTTTGGTATGATGTTTCCCTATTTTCATTAGTTTCAATAAATCTTCTGATTTCTTGTTTAATTTCCGTGTGTTCATATAGTTTCCAGAGTTTAATTTGTTCTTCATTTCTAATTTTAATCCATTGTGATTGGAAAAAGTACATAGAATAATTCCAATTTTTTTGAATTTGTTGAGACTTGATTTATGATCTAACATGTGGTCTATCTTGGAGAACGTTCCGTGTGCTGATGAGAAGCATGAATATTCTGAGGTTGTTGGATGGAATGTTCTGTAGATATCTGCCAAGTCCAGTTGGTATAAACTGCTGTTTAGATCTTGTGTTTCTCTGTTGATTCCTTGCCTAGATGATCTGTCCAATATTGAAACTGGGGTGTTCATGTCCCCTGCTATTATGGTATTAGTGTCTATCTCATTCTTTAGGTCTAATGGTGTTTGCTTTATATATCTGGCTGCTCTGACATTGGGTGTGTATGTATTTATGATTGTTATGTCTTCTTGATAGATAAATCCTTTCATCATTCTATAGTGGCATTCTTTATCTCTTTTTATGCTTTTTGGTTTAAAGTCTATTTGATTGGATTAAAAATAGCTACTCCAGCCTGTTTTTCATTTCTATTTGCATGTCATATCTTTTTCCATCCTTTCGTTCTTAGACTTTGTGTGTCTTTACAGGTGAGGTGAGTCCCTTGAAGGCAGCATATAGTTGGGTCCACGTTTTTAATCCAGTCAGTCAGTCTGTGTCTTTTGGGTGGGGAATTTAATCCTTTTACATTAAGAGTTGTTATTGAAAGGTGTTGATTTACTCTTAGCATTTTGTTTATTTTTGTTTGGATGTCTTAAGTGTCTTTCATTCCTTTCTTTCTGATTTACTGTTTGTCTTCTGTATTTGTTGGTTTCTTGGGGTGGCAGATAAAGGTTTTTTTCTTTTTATTGTTAGCATTTTTATTTGACTGTTGGGTTTTGTTCTTCCTTGAGTATTTGTGGCAGTTGTGGTTGTTTTTCAGGTACCAAACTTGGTAATCCCTTGAGAATTTCTTGTAAGACTGGTTGTGTGGTAGTGAACTCCTGCTGTTTTTGTTTGTCTGAGAAATATACTATTTGTCCTCCATTTTGGAACGATAGGCTTGCTGGGTAAAGTATTCTTGGCTGGCAATTTTTGTCTTTTAGTATTTTGAATATATCATCTCATTCTTTTCTGGCTTTTAAGGTTTCTGATGAAAAGTCTGATGTTAGTCTGAATGCAGCTCCCTTATAGGTGACTTGACACTTCACTCTTGCAGCTTTTAAGATTCCTTCTTTGTCTTTGAGTTTTGCCAATTTGACTATGACATGTCTTGGAGAGGACCTTTCTGGGTTGAATATGTTTGGGGATCTTTGGGCCTCCTGAATCTGAAGATCTGTGTCTTTCCCTATACCTGGGAAGTTTTCTGCCATTATTTCATTGAACATGTTTTCAATGCCATTTCCTTTTTCCTTCCCTTCTGGAATACACATGATTCAGATATTTGAGCACTTAAGTTTGTCTGTTATCTCTCTTAGATTTTCTAAAATTTTTAAAATTCTTTTTTCTTTTTCTTTTTTTTTGGTCTGCCTGTGTCATTTCAAACAGCCCATCTTTGAGGTCAGAAATTCTCTCTTGTGCTTGTTCTAGCCTGCTGGTTAAACTCTCTGTTGTGTGTTTTATTTCATTGAGTGAATTCTTCACCTCTGTGAGCTCTGCTACATTCTTTTTCAGGGCAGTGATTTCTTTGTATATTTCTTCTTTCAGGTCCTGTATACTTTTTCTCATTCCATTGTGTTGTCTAACTGAGTTTTCTTACATCTCTTTTAGTTTCCTTAGAATTGTTGCTCTAAATTCCCTGTCAGTCATTTCAAGGACTTCCTGTTCTTTAGGATCTAGAGCTTGTGAGTTATTATTATCCTTTAGTGGTGGTGTACTTTCTTGACTTTTCACATTTCTGGTATCTTTCCTTCAGTGATTAGTCATTGTGGCAAGGGATTACTTGGTTCACTCACTCAACCCTAGTGTTTGGCTAGGATCCAGCAGGGACTGCCAATTTGCATGGCTGCCTTGGTGCTTGTGGCCAGAGGCTCGGGCCTCTCTTGGCTGCAGGGACTGGCCTGGGCTGGGAGTCCTGCAGCATCTCCTACCTGCTCTGGCGTGGGTGGCTCGGGGCCTTGTGGGCCCATTGAGAAGGAAGTTTGTAGTAATAAATACCTACATCAAAAAAGTAGGGCTGGCCCGGTGGCGCACTGGATAGTGCACCGCTTGGGAAGCGCGGCGGCGCTCCCGCCCGAGGGTTCGGATCCCACATGTGGACCGGTGCCCGCTCACTGGCTGAGCGAGGCGCGGGAGCAACACCGAGGGTTGCGATCCCGTTGCCGGTCCCCGGTCCGGTACAGGGGCAACACTGAGGGTTGCGATCCGTTGCCGGACACGGAAAAAGACAAAAAAAAAAAAAAAAAAAAAAAAAAAAAAAAAAAAA
>NW_007729428.1:0-2505 GCF_000696425.1 Galeopterus variegatus | reverse complement strand
TTAGAAACTATGCAAGGCAGAAAACAACGGAGCCACGTCTTTAAAGAAAGAAGAAATTCGGGGCCGGCCCGGTGGCGCACTGGATAGTGCACCGCTTGGGAAGCGCGGCGGCGCCCCCGCCCGAGGGTTCGGATCCCACATGTGGACCGGTGCCCGCTCACTGGCTGAGCGAGGCGCGGGAGCAACACCGAGGGTTGCGATCCCGTTGCCGGTCCCCGGTCCGGTACAGGGGCAACACTGAGGGTTGCGATCCGTTGCCGGACACGGAAAAAGACAAAAAGACAAAAAAAAAAAAAAAAGAAGAAAGATTTTAATAAACAACCTATTGGTGCATCTCAAGGAACTAGAAAAACAACAACAAACAAACCCAAAATTATTAGGAAGAAAGAAATAATAAAGGTAATAATGTAAATAAATGAAACCAAGGCTAAAAAACAAAACAAAACAAAAACCAATAATGACTGACAAAATAAAATGTTGGTTTTTTGAAAAGATAAACAAAATTGACAAACTATTAGCTAGACTAACCAAGAAAAGAAGAGAAGAGACTCAAATAAAATTAGAAACAAAAAAGGGGACATTACAACTGACATCACAGAAGTACAATACCCATCTACAAAGACCTCAGTTTATCCTTAAGAATTTCCTGAATGAAATCAGATCGCTGATTTACTAAAAATATTCCACTGACTTCCCACCACACATACAATAAAATCAAGTTTCCCCATGGTCTACAAAGCCCTGCTTGATTTGGCTCCTCCTATCTGTTCAACTTGTTTCTTTTCTTGCTCACTCCATTCTAGCTGCACTGACTACCTTACTCCTCAAATAAGCCACATATGCTTCCATTTTACACACTCTGTATTGACTGCTCCTTTGGGCTGGAGCATTTTCCTCAGATGGGCTGATTCTCTCACTTCACCTCTTTATATAGGCCTTCCTTGACCACCTCAGTTAAACTAGCAGATTCTCTAGTGCCTACCACCTTATTTTATTTCTGTTGTAAAACTTTTCATACCAGACATTATGTTATATATTTATTATTTTTATTGTCTGTCTCCCCCATTAGAATGCTAACTGCAAGAGAGCAGGGGCTTTCTTTTATTTGGTGCTCTGTCCCCATTATACAGACCACTATCTGGAACATAGCAGTGGCTCAATAAATATTTGTTGAATGAATGAATAAATTTTCAGTTTGAGCATCATTACTAATTGGTAACTTCTCTATTATATATGTGTGTGTGTGTGTGTGTGTGTGTGTGTGTGTATATATATATATATATATATATATGTCTATTATTCCAACATGTTTTGTAATTTTCTTGTAATATCTCTAAACTATTTTTCTTTTTATTCCATTACCAGAAGGATGGGCAGTTTTACACTTGGATGACTTGCTTTGAATAAATAAAGTCATGCCAATCTTTATCTTTTTTTTTTTTTCCTTTTTGTCTTTTTTCGTGTCTGGCAACGGATCGCAACCCTCAGTGTCGTGCCCGTACCGGACCGGGACCGGCAACAGGATCGCAACCCTCGGTGCTGCGCCCGCACCTTGCTCAGCCAGTGAGCGGGAACCAGTCCATATGTGGGATCCGAACCCTTGGCGGGAGCGCCGCTGTGCTCCCAAGCGGCGCACTGTAGCAGTGCGCCACCGGGCCGGCCCCTTTATCTTTTGATCCCAAGACTTTTAAAGCTTTGTGATTTTCTAAGTCCGTCTCTCCAGTAATTAGGCTGCTGACCTTAGGCTACCCGCTAATTTCTGTCAATTGGTATGTGTTCTGGGGAAATTAGTCACTAAAGGAGAGACATTTTTGAATCCCATATTTGATCTGAAAAATTAGTATAACTTCTCCATTTTGTGTGATAATATGTCTGTGTTTATTTTAATAAATAATGTATTTTAAATTATTTATTATGGGGTACACACTCCATGATGATATTATCCCCCCCCCCACACACATGTTGCTGAATGCATGCCTCAAGATGAATACAATATACCCTCCTTTTAAAATGGAAGGGTGAAATGCCTATTTATCTTTTGCCCATTTTTTAATTGGGTTGCTTGTTTTTTTCTTGCAAAGTTGTTTGAGTTCCTTGTATATTCTGGATATTAATCCTTTGTCAGATGTATATTTTGCAAATATTTTCTCTCACTCTGTTGGTTGTCTTTTAACTCTGCTAATTGTTTCTTTTGCTGTGCAGAAACTTTTTAGTTTGATATAATCGCATTTTTAAAAAATTTTTCCTTTGGTTTCCTGTGCTTTTGGGGTCATATTCATGAAGTCTGTGTCCAGTCCTACTTCCTGAAGTGTTTCTCATACGTTTTCTTTCAGAAATTTTATTGTTTCAGGCTGTATATTTAATTCTTTAATCCATTTTGAGTTGACTTTAGTATATGGTGAAAGGTATGGGTTTCCTCCAGCTTTTTTTTTTTTTGCTCAGCGTTGCTTTGGCTATGTGTGGTCTTTTGTTATTCCACATAAATGTCTGGATAGTTCTTTCCAT
>NW_007729427.1:239427-240670 GCF_000696425.1 Galeopterus variegatus | reverse complement strand
TTAAAAAAAAAAAAAAAAAGATCAGCCATTGTGATAACCAGATGTCCAGCATCCACAAAATGACCACTTCATTATTGCACATTAAGTTTCAGCAGCAGTCTTGTTGATCTAGCTGATCTTCAATATTCCTTCAAACTTTGAGGCTCTATGGATTTCTAATAATCAAGTCATGCATTTCATGTAGTATTTGAGTAATCTGCATTATTATAATATAAGAATATAGCTTTGGTTATAAGCTATACTGATTTTTACTTGGTAGAATGGTGGCAAGATTGAGAGGATAGGTCTGACATGTGCCAAAGGTACAGAAACTAACGTAACATTTAGGCAGACTCCCATTCCTTACTACCTTTCGCTATCTCCAGGAAAATTATAAATCAATTTTTTTCAAAGCTCAAGGGCAGGTATGATTCAGGTATACCTGTCTCCATAACCTTGATCTGACTCTAAGAGCAGGAAAAGTCTTGAGACAGTGTTATAACTTGATGCCTGATGTCTAGTCAAATAAGCATTTCTACATTATTGCTGGTAGAGCTAGAATTCAAGGCCAGACTCAGTTCAATTCAACAGACATTTATTGAGAACTTAACACATAGCTCTTGACTCTAAGATGGAAAGATAATGTGGTNATTAACAAAGGTGACAAGACTAACAGAGGTTACCATTGTGGCACAGAGGACTGAACTTAAATCATGTGTTCAGGGAGCAAAATAGTATGCCATTTGAACCAAGCATGACTTGTAGATGCTTGCCAGGCAAGAAAACATTGGAGCAAGTGGAAAAAGGATTTAAAAGCTCAGAGGCATACCATGTGTGGAGAGCTTCGATGAGTGTGGTATTACTAGAGAATAAATTTTGAGTGGTGAAGTAATGGGACATATGACCAGAAGAAAAGGGTCTTACATTTCATATTGATGTATTCCAGTCAGTGCTCCAGGAATCAGTGCTCTTGGTCATGGTGAGATTGACTGACCACCATTCATGGATCTGAATCCAGCTTTAAACCCAGGTACACCAGGCCCAAGACAGTGGACTATTTCCATTTCTAAACAATCTTAGCCTTCATGAAGACTAAATATAAGTAGGGAAAAAAAATTGATATTCAGACTATGTTCTCACTGGTTTTAAGACCCATTAAAGATGAGGCTACAGGTGGCAAATGTTTGTCCCTGGACAGAGTAGTGCCACATGGTGCTGCCAAAATATTGCTTTGCTAAAACTTCTCCAATGAATCAGATTCATC
>NW_007729427.1:227848-239124 GCF_000696425.1 Galeopterus variegatus | reverse complement strand
TGCCACATGGTGCTGCCAAAATATTGCTTTGCTAAAACTTCTCCAATGAATCAGATTCATCAACATTATCAACATGGCCACCTAGCATGTCATACTTAATGCAAAATTTTCTGTAATGAGGATTCTTGACTTTTGTTTTGAAAATCAAAATATTCTTCATTTGGAGATCATATTTATTTGATTAGGATGATATTTTCTATGACATGCACTGAGGAATTGATAAATATAAAGGATGTCAATTTTAGGTTACTTAGAGTTGGAGATTTGAATGCTTTTTTTACTTTGTTCTCTGAACTAGTAGTTAATTGATAAAAGGAAGTAAGTGAACATGGGAACAAATTGGCAAAAAGACTTAGGAACTGCATCGTCTTTACTGTCACCATTGGCTGCTTCTCGTTTCACTCCCCTTCCATTCTCCCTCACATGGCGTTTCTACTCATTCAAAGCTCACCTACTTGTCAGTCCCTCCATTTGACTTGCTTGTTTCCACCTCTGTACCTCTTTACCCCTCCTGAATACCTTCTCTCCCAACTTTATACCGGATGAGAATCTCTTACCTGCTAATGCCCCAAGGAAGCCTTCCTTCCGGATCGCCTCTAGACTGCTCACCCGACAGTGAAGGGCCTGTGTTCATCAAATTTCACTTTACTCTCTGATCCTTCCCCACGCTCCCTCCCCACCTCTTCTGCTCTGCTCTGTATTTCAGGGAGTATGTGCCAGATTCCCTTGACCTCTGATTTCTAGGTAAGTTAAAACAATGGGAAACACTAGTGGAAGAATGGAAGGTGAGATGAGGGGATTGTGGGCAGTCTTTCCACATTTTTCTCTCTCCTGTGGGGTCTCTGGCTGCAGTCACATCTCTGGGGAGATTGACTGTCGTCTGGGCTCTCAGCTCCTGCTAGATGTTCCTGGCCTCTGCTTCCTCCAGTTTTCTGTGGTTGACAATCTCTAGATTGTCTCACTGTTGGGTGTCTCAGCTTTTCCTTTTGTGGGTAACCTATTCCCTATGATAAATTCTTCTGTTGGAAGCAGTGTAGTGCTTTTGGTCTTCCCAGCTGGACTCTGATATGGTATATCTTTAAATATTGATAGTATGTATATACTATATTGACTGTGAGTTTTTCTGTAGGTCTTTCATTTGAATAAATGTTGACATTTTGTGATCCCTACTCAGGTTTTTAGTCACTGAAAAAAGGAAATGCTAATTTTTTAATTCATTACTTCAGCCCTTTCCTAAATAGATCCTAGTTGAATGTTCCCACTGAATTTAGTGGGTTTTAAATAAAAATTGGTTAAGGCCTGTGCCCTTTTAACTTTTAACTCTGCTTTGTCTCTAAGAATTTAGTTAGTCCTCCTTACAATATCGGTCATCTGTGTTAAACCTACCATCTGAAAATATTCCACCAGCAACAAAGGCACCATAGAAACACCTAAACACTTGCAGTATACTGACTGACAATGAGTCAATTTGAAGAAGCATGGGGTCAGGGAAATGCAATAATTACTATTATAGAATTTGAATATTCAAGTATCATAATCATCTATAAGAGATTTTTGTCATTCTGCTCATTCTGCTTATAGAATTTTTTTGTTTGTTTTTCAGATTTATTAATTCATTCAGTAAAGGTGTTTGGGTTTTCAGTAAATACTTGATACATATCAGGCATTGTTTTGGTACTGGGGATACCAAAGTACAAAAGTACAAAAAAGGCAAAAATTCTTATCTTGATGAAGCTTAAATATAAAAATATACGTTCTTTATGTATTCTTTAATATATAATGAGATAAAACAAATTTAGCTAGTAAAAATATGAAGTCAATAAAACGTAAGCCTAGGATTTAGACTGGCAGTTTGCAGAAGAACATAAACAATAACTATGTAGGAAAAGAATTCATCTCTTTAGTAATCGAATGCAAATTTTCAAAAATGACATACAGATATTCAATTTCAAATTAACAGAATTTAGATTTTATATATATATTATATATAAGCATATATAAATATATATGTATATGTATATATATATAAATATATATGTATGTGTGTGTGTGTGTGTGTGTGTGTGTGTGTATATATATATATATATATCATTTAAGGGGTTCCTGGAGCTTGTGCCTGTGGTCATTCTGTTGCTAGGGTCTATATTCTTAAATATATATATATATATATAATTTAAGGGGTTCCTGGAGCTTGTGCCTGTGGTCATTCTGTTGCTAGGGTCTATATTCTTAATATGGTACTGTCCTAAGCTGCCTTTCCATGAAAGAATGCAGGAATGTTCTTTGAAACATTGCAATAGCAAAATAAAACAAAGAGGAAATTATAGAAATGCTCAACAATAGCAGATGGGTTAAATATATTACGACATTCATACAACAGAACACTAGTCAGCTTTTAAAATTCTTTTTTATTATATTTATTGGCAGAATACACTGTCATTTAAAAAATGTGTGCTCAGAAATATGCATTCAGTGGTATTCCATTTTGAGGATAATGAGATTTTAACCTTTTGTTTTGTTTATCTGTTTTTACTTATGTTTTCCTCAATAAAAATAACTTGCTTTAACAATAATAATAATAACATATTGTTATATACTTATAACAAATAGGCCATGCTTGGCTTTTAAAATCAAGATTCTGGAGCCGAGATTGGGTAATAATACTACCTTATACAGAAGTCTGTCTTATTAAACCTTTCTGACTGGGTGTGATACATTTTTAACATGAATCAATTTAACCTAAATGTCTTATATATTTTTTAAAAGTCCTGAAAGAGAAGTACCTTTCTAAGCATACCTATATAGTTTGCTTGCAAAAATTCTTAAAATAGCTTTTACCCATTAAAATCTTAAGAGGATTACACAGCTAAATTAGTGCCTGGACTGCAAAAAGCCATAATGAACTTAATATTATTGCTTTCCAAAATATAGACCAATTCTTAATAGACTATTTTACAATAGGAAGTGCCTTTAGGGGTCAGTATAACAAAATTAAGATCAGTTTATATAGCCTTACCAAAGGTCTGGTGGCAGCATAAAAATGTCCAGCATAATTATTTGTGAGTTCATTAGCTTACACATCATTTTCCTTCCCAGACTTGGTTCATAAAGAAGTGGACTGCCATAAATTGGATTTGTACTGTGCTGTTTCTCTAACATACGAAGGCAACTTAAATTCATCCTAGTCAAAGTCAAGTAAAAAGTTGTAGGAGCTGAGACGTGAGGCTGGTCAAGGCTTGTCTTCAGTTACTTAATCTGAAATTAGTTACTGAATAAATTTTAAAATAGCCATCATATGTTGAGATCTGCTGGGCATGAGATCCACCAGGGACTTATTCTCCTTTTTAGTGTTCTCTCTGCCGTCCAGGATTAGATCCTTGCAGCTTAATGTGCAGTCAGTCTGCTGGTTCATCTCTTCCCATCTTCAGAAGCCTGGCTTCTGGTTGCTCTCCATTCTCAGATCTAGCATCTTTCATACGTTTCCCTCAATATTCAAGGCTGGCTTAAGCAGATCCTACTATTATTACATGGTTCAGCCTTTTTTGAGTCTTGCGCAGTGGTTAGCTGAACAATTTTAGACCTCTAAGAGCATACACATGGCGTTGAAAAGGGGAAGTTTGATAACTGGGTCCTATAAAGATATAGCTTAGTTGTTTTTTTGCTATGGTAATTTTTATGAGCCAAAGGCAGTGAAGTCCGTCTCTAGTACTTTGTTTGAAACAACAACAACAAAAATATCACAGTAGATAAGAATGATCTTGTATCAATAAATATAATTCTTACAACTTAATACATCGTATATGCTGAGTCGTTTTATAATTGCAGGTAAACAATCTTGAGGCTGCCTGGGTCTCTCCATAATTCATTTTCCTGGCAGTGCTCACAAAGAATTGGAATTGTTTTTCAGCTATGATAACACTTTTCAAAAGAAAGCCTGAGAGAAGGTGTGGTCCTACAGTGGGGTAAGAAAAACCTGTGTGGTTTATCTACTCTGGTCTGTATGGAAACTGTTGCAAGAGTTGACAAGAAGTAAGAGAAGGTCTGAGGATGTGCTGAGGTTGTTCACCAGAGCTGATTTTAGCTTCAACTATTACACATATTTTCTACCGACCCTCAAAGTGAAGATCTTCCCTAGTCTTGAGGTCTGTATATTGATATGCTTGAGGGAAAGAAACAATTGCTTTCAAGAATGACCTTTTTACAAATTCTAACCAAATTTCTTATTCCTTCTAAAGCTTCTATGTTGATTACTTTGTTTTCCAACTCTCTTTCTCAAAAAAGATCAGCAGTAGTATTTATCTTTTAAGTTACTGTGCTTCTAGCCCTCCAAAGAGAAAAATGGTTCCCTTGTTAATACATATATTTACAAGGAAGTTGCTTTTTTGCTGGTTTTTACTCGAAAACCTGTATTAAGATGATAAAAGTTATGCTTAACTTTTAGTGCAAAAAAGCATATAGCTGGAAAAGAAAAGCATAGATTTTAAGATAGTCACCAGAACCTTGTATGGGAAAAATCCCTAAATTTCATTTTTCGCTTTTTCTCACATGTCAATTCATGGCGCATATAGCTGGAAAAGAAAAGCATAGATTTTAAGATAGTCACCAGCACCTTGTATGGGAAAAATCCCTAAATTTCATTTTTCGCTTTTTCTCACATGTCAATTCATGGATGAAGGGTACATTGTATATAAGTAGTCTGTGCTGAGTAAAGCAGCTAATTAACATACCAATAGTAACCCGCTTATTATTAGTCAGTGGAATAGCTTCCCAAAGGAAGAATTGTACTGTACTTGAAGTTATCACTTGTGTCATTTAAATTGACATTGGACAAGGCGTCAGAGGACAGCTGTAAGGAATACACTTTCATCAACAGAAAGAAGAGGTGGAGAGAAGGTGTAAGAAAAATAAAGATAGATTCAAATTACTCAGAGGTTTTAGGTGTGGTATTTATTTTTCTGATTCTGTGGAAATAAAATTCAAATGTTATATAATTTTTATGATTTTGTACTTTTATTATTACATGGTATCACCTCATTTTTATTTAAATGAAATACATGAGGCAGATAACCTGTGGGAGAAATTGGTTATGGTCTGGCAACTTAATCTGTTTGACTGTTTTGAGATATTCTAACTGAGATGTGTACATAAAATTTAACTATATATGTAATTATAATAAATAATGTTTGATCAAATTTACTGTTATTAAAGATTCCCTTAAGATTTAAAGGTTCAAACACTGTACGACTTATCCAGCATTGTAGTGTGTCCCACATGATTTACTTAATTCTAGGCATATATTTTTATTCTTAGAACCTTTATTGAAATCCCCTAGACTAAAAAAAAAAAAAAATCTATATTGGAATGTTAGTGGCAAACCTCAGTTGCAGAAATAACAGTGATCCTGTGTAATGAATAATTTAGTCATACCTTAAAAATAATTCATCAAGAACATGAGAGTAGTAGCATTTGAATGCTATCCAGATATTACTATGCAGCATGTTGCATTTTACAACATCACTTTGTTAACTATGCTTCCTTGTTCTTAAAGTCCCTATCAAAAATCAATGGTTGTAGAAAACCATAGTATTATTATCATACTCAAGTTTAAATAGCTTAAGTTTCAATAAATATAGTTAAGTCAGTGGTCAATCCCCAGCAACTAAATCTGGAACCTGGGCGTAGTGCCAACATTGCAGCCAATTCCCAGTCTGCAAGTTAGCAATACCTCTCTAATGTAAATCTAGTACACCTCTAGTCTGATGTCAAACTCAGTGTTCTCAATGGGGGAGATTTTGCCCTCCCGGTTACATTCGCCAATGCCTGGGGACATTTTTAGTTGTCACACTGGGTGAGAGAGTATCTAGATTCCAGAGATGCTGAATTCATCCTCCAATAGCCAGGACAGCCTCCCACAACTAACATTTTCTGACCCCAAATGTCAGTAATGCCCTTGTACTAGCTTGAAGGTCCTCATCCTTTTATTAAAGAGATGAATCAGTGGATGTGTTTAGGGGTCCAGCCACTCGTTTTAAGCTGTGAGAAAATCGCAGAAAGAAACAAACGTGCCAAAAAGCTTTGCAATTCTACATCAGAGATGCTTGAACTCAGTCTAACAGGATGCTGGCAGGTGATATAAATGAGTTAAGCAGTCAGGATGATGTTGCCACATGCTGCCAATTTTAAGGAAGTAGCCACGATCCAGCTTTAGGAATTTGTTGCCAAGCAAGGACAAAGGCCTACTGTTACCAGAGCTGCTGATTTTTCGAAGGAATCCAGAAATCTATATTTTTATGTGAAGTCTCCTGAATATTATTTTATTTTTATTTTTGAAATGAATACAACTTTAACTGAGTTCTTTAACAAGCAAAACAAGAATATGCAACAGATGAAAATTTTATAACTTTCCCCCTTGACTTTCATGAAGGCAAAAATTGATGTCTGACTTTCATTCTACACGCTTGAATGTTATTGCTATCTAATGAGTCAGTATAAAATTTAGAACATCTTTACACATGCTTATCAGAACTTTCTATTAGCTTCATAATGTTTCTAATTTTATTTTTAACAGACTAGGAAGTCCAGACAAAATACACCTGGGGATCAAATCTTTCTATACACCAGTTTTTAACCTCTGTCCCTAGTTCTGACTCGTGGGAATATTTATTTATTCATCCCATTCATTTAACAGACACTCATTGAGAATCTGTTATGTTGATGGTGTTGAGGATAACTAGGATTACACAAAAGCTCACACAATTCTTGTTTTTTTCTGAAATAGTGAGTTTATCCTTCACTATGCATCCTTCACTGAGGATCAGACTGACTCTTTTATGATTCTAGATAATGTGTTTTGAATTGATTTATTAATCAATCGATTGATCTCTTACCATTTCTTTAGCAGCTTTTCCTATTAAAATAGAAATATATATTTGGGTATCTCATTCCTCAATTGACATTTAGCATCTCATAGCAACTCAGGAATAGTTTTTGAAAAATTAAAAGTACTAAATTTAATGGCTTAGAGACTTTCTACTCAAAAATTCATATACTCCATTTTTTTTCTTTCCCTTTCCTCAACTCTATTTTTTTTTTTCTTAAACTTATGCGCTCTTTCATTTCATCACCACTAAATTAGTGATTTAAAGATTTAGGGAACTAAACATTTAAAAAATATTTTAAAGAGTACAAACAGAATCTTTTAGAATGAGAATTTTGTCTTTAAAATCATTATCTTTTGCATAGGCCTGGCTATCTCACCTTGTGTATGTTAGACCCTGTTTAGAAACTCATGCATAATAGCTCACTTAATTCTTGCAACAATCCTGAAAAATTATCTTCATTTTGCAGATGAGGAAACTAAGTCACAGATAGGTTAATGGACGAAACCAATGTGATGCAGCTGGTAAGTGTTGAAGCCAGAATCTGAGTCTTAGCTGATTTTGGCAAAGCCCTTGCTTTTTACCCCTATGCCATAAAGTACAACAGAATAAACATGTTCACTTGAAGTTGGGGTGAGAGTACAGGAATGAAAAAAAATAAATTATTCTGCACTTTACTTTTCTGAGTCTCTGTGGAGTTTGATCCTTGCTTTTTCTTCATGCTCTATTACACACACACACACACACACACACACACACACACACACACACACACACACACCCCTTTCACATGGAATCAGACATCAGACCTCTAAGAAAGTTTACATTCTAGATGACCCAGAGTCACAGTTCTGGGTCTGGCAGTAAAGGGATTACATTATTCCTTTTTGCTAGGATGTATTAACATTGGGTCTCCACCCTCACTCTGTGATGGTGAGAACTAGGTTAAGTAGTTTTTGTCTTCCACACACTCTTCTAAGCAATTAACCCAATTTATACTCAATTTTAGCTTTTAAATCTAACATAATCATCAATAGCAATTGTTAGCTCAAATCCAGATTACTGAATCTTTTGTATGTTTGCAAGTTTTAGCAGTTAAATTGTTCTACTTGCAAGTTTCATTTTTAGAAAATAAAAATATAAACTTGAAAAGAGGTTAAGAGTAAGATTCTTAGTGTAAGTTTATTTTCGCCTAATTTAGAAAACCCCACTTAAATATATAATGCATTTTACTAATACATAGAAACAAGATTTATTTGAGTCAGGATTTATTCTCAAGCAATTCAAGGAAAAAACTTTCTTTTTTTTAAAAAAAAGAACCTCTTTTTTTTTTTTACAGTAATGTAGACTCATTGCATTAGTCATCTGCAGTGTTAAGAAACTAATAATTTTTTTATGCTTTTCAAGCCTCTTAATTTAGTAAACCTATAATTGAAAAGTTAAATTTTGCAATAAAATAATATAACTCAGTCCGTGTTGCTATGGGAAAGTAGAGGGTTTCCTCCTACTTTAGTTTATTAATTTTCAAATAATGCTTAAGGGCTAGTTATGATAGTCTTTTACAAGGTAGTAAATACATCGTTATCCAGACTGTCTGGGTTGAAAACTAATTACCATTAGAAACTCAAGCATTTAGGCTTGTTATTTTGCAAATCAAACAACTCCAAATACAATTTTCATATTAAATCTAATGTGCGATGATCAGGGATAGCCTCACAACAAAAGCCATAATCTAAAATATCCCTCTTCCTTATTATTGTTTGTAAGCAAGCCAACCAGACATTTAAAATGAGAAAGGAAGTTGGGGATACAGGTAGTGAAAGCAGCAATTTGAGAAAAACAAAAGAAACTTAGAAGGAAGGTATTCAAATAATTAAGTTTCCTTGAACGCAAAATTTCAGAAGGGGAGGACAGAAAGAAAATATATTATCAGAAAGAAAATATACAACAGTATACAGACTAGAGCATGTGTCCAAGACTAAGTGAACAGGGTTTTCTATAATTTTCATTTGTTCTGCTTGCTTTAAAAACTTTTGCAGTGAAACTTCTGAAGGAGCCACATTTTTTAAATTAGAGTGGACAAAGGTAAAGTAGGAAGAATAGGAAAGGGAAGTTTTATTATTCAAAAGGAAAATGGAAGTATAAGAACACAAGTAATATCACGTTTTTATTCATGCTTTAAAATAATTAAATCATATTAGATTTTAAAAATTATTTCTAGACAAGGTATTGATAAAAACAAAGAGAGTTTCCTTGCCTTTGAATAATTCCAAGGCTTAGAAATGAAAAAAGTTTTGGCCGGCCCGGTGGCGCACTGCTACAGTGCGCCGCTTGGGAGCGCGGTGGCGCTCCTGCCGAGGGTTCGGATCCCATATACAGACCGGTTCCTGCTCACTGGCTGGGCGAGGTGCGGACACAGCACCGAGGGTTGTGATCCCGTTGCCGGTCCCGGTCTGGTACGGGCACAACACTGAGGGTTGCGATCCGTTGCTGGACATGAGAAAAGACAAAAAGGAAAAAAAAAAAGTTCAACTACAGAATGTCCTGGAGTTTTTTTGACTTTTGTGACTTTTCCTGGTTTCCCTTGGTTAAAAAATGGCAGCATCCACCAGAAAAAGTCATCTGTTGAAGTGCTTTGCAAAATCTGGCACTGAGGGTTGCGATCCGTTGCCGGACACACACACAAAAAAGAAAAGAAATGAAAAAAGTTTTAGAAATATGGCTGATTCAAAAACCCTGCAAATGCATATTGAAATAGTGTTAATATTTCTTAATGTTTATTAAATGAACTAAGTGACTAGGCAGATTCATTACCTGTGTCGTATGATGTGAGGAAATTATTGAAAATGTTTGCATTTGTGGGTTTGAGAAAGAGTATGGGGAAGGCCAAAAGGGGGGAAAATATTGTTTTGGAAAATTAAAATCTTTGGTTTAATAACTGCAAAAGCTGGGCATGCTGCTTTAGAAACAAAAAAGTGAAGCAAAAGTGACAATTGATGTATATTGTGTAATATCAAATACAATTGCATGTACTCTGACTTCAAGTTTATAGACACAAAGCAACTCAACAGTCAGCAATCCTATAAAAGAAGTATTGTTAAAAAAGTTTACATACTAGAATGTAAATTCCAAAAGTATCCCTTAGGAGACACTGAAACAAGCAATCCAGAAATTTAGGCCAATGACTTAGGTCAGGATGTGAGGGTAAAATAGAATCCTGGAGACAATTAGGAGAGCTTTGCAGTGAACCAGACAGATGATGGTGATGGCAGCACAAAGGTAAGAGAATATATTGGAAATGTGTATAGTATTGGAAGACCAGCATGATTTTTAAATAGATTCCGCTAAACTTAAGCTCCATGAAGGCAGGAATTTTATCTCTCTTGCCCATTGTAGATTCCTGGTCCCTACATAAGTACCTGACACATGAAGTGTGCAGAAACTATAAATAATTTCATTTATAACTATTTGTAAATGAAATGAATGAATAGATGGATAAAGGAGAAAGAGAGAGAGAGAACACAGAATAAAGGCATTTTTGCTTTAGCGTAGGGAATTAAATACTACTTTCCAATTCATGAAACCAGAAAGTGGCACAAGGAAGATTTTTGTCTTTTGTAGTAGAAGATGGTGTAAAGTTGTTAGTTGTTTTTTTTAGTAAGGACTATCCAATATTCTTAGATTATATCCTTCTTACTGATGTTCAATGTCCTTTGACCACCAGTGACATGGTGTTTATAATGTAATCGAATATTTTATTTATGTGTTTTGTTTTTCATAGCTTTAGTTGGCAAAATTAAAAGATGGCAACCCAATGTTAGTCCACAAATTTTGTGTGTGTGTGCATATATATATATATATATATATAGTAAGAGAGATATTATTTTATCGAATGTATATATATATATATATATATATTATATATATAGTAAGAGAGATATTATTTTATCGAAATCCAAATGCCTGGGGTCCATTGTTCTCATATATATATATATATATATATAGTAAGAGAGATATTATTTTATCGAAATCCAAATGCCTGGGGTCCATTGTTCTAAAATGCCCCCTTTTAAAAATTATATCTTAACATCCTAATGAAGCTGAAAGTAGTAGGGGGGCTCAGGAAATATATATATACACACACACATGCACATAAGAGGGTACTTCAAAAGTTTGTGGAAAATGAAATTGAAAGATAATATGAATCCTTCTATGATATTTTTGAAGATTCCTCCAATATATGTATATATACACATATATATGTAAAGGTGTGTGTGTTTGTAAAAGAGGTAACCACCTATATTTAAATTAGCTCTGTTCTTCCCAAGCAGGGGTGGGGTAAGCATATGCCTCCTTAAGTACTATAAATTCTCTTTTTTTTTTTCTTTTTTTTCTTTT
>NW_007729427.1:213253-226883 GCF_000696425.1 Galeopterus variegatus | reverse complement strand
GCCTCCTTAAGTACTATAAATTCTCTTTTTTTTTTTTCTTTTTTTTCTTTTTTTTTGTCTTTTTCCATGTCCGGCAACGGATCACAACCCTCAGTGTTGCCCCCGCACCGGACCGGGGACCGGCAACGGGATCGCAACCCTCGGTGCTGCTCCTGCGCCTCGCTCAGCCAGTGAGCGGGAACCGGTCTGCATGTGGGATCCGAACCCTCGGGCGGGAGCGCCACCGCGCTTCCCAAGCGGCGCACTTATCCAGTGCGCCACCGGGCTGGCCCTATAAATTCCCTTTTTTGTGGAACTAGTAATATAATTCTAATATTTATACTGATGAAAGGTCTTTTGCCGTGAAAATAGACTTTTTACAAATCTTTTTTTGTGTTGATTTTAGAGACACAGAATTTTTTAGCCTTTATGGATAATTTCTCTCCCTTTTTTGTGGAGCTAGTAATATAATTCTAATATTTATACTGATGAAAGGTCTTTTGCCGTGAAAATAGACTTTTTAAAAATCTTTTTTTGTGTTGATTTTAGAGACACAGAATTTTTTAGCCTTTATGGATAATTTCTCCTAATTTTGGCTATGTTTAATTACTTTCCATAATAAACTTCCTAACTGTGAGACTGGTTTTTAAGTCACTGCTGTAGTCACAGCAATGACCCCAATAATCAGAGTATCTCTCTTGTGGATATTTCTAAATAAAGCTGATGCAATTTTCCAGTCTAATTTATATAAAAGGAACTGATCTAGGCCAAATAATATTCATTTGTGTTTATACTGGGAGAAAATATGGAAATCATCTTAACATTCAAGAACAGTTCTTATTTTACAGATTATAAAATGCCATTCATATTGTATTGAAATTCATAACATTTTTTCTAGCTATTGGGCTGCAAAATGAGGTCATATAACATGAAATGGATTTTTTGTATAATCAAGTAGGTGAATGTCTGTTACATGTCCTTACAGATTATTCCTTTAGAATCAGTTATACTCAAAAGTTGTAAAACATGCATTTTAAATCTTTACAGGAATGTAAAGTAACTACCACATGGACAACTAAAATGGAAATCATGCAATCATGATTCACTTCACACAATGATGAAATTCACTTCACAGCACATGCAGTTGTTGTCTCAAGGATAAACTTGGGCTACCCCAATTTCTGTCAGGAACATGCACACCTGTTGTGAAATAAAACAGGTCAGTATTACTTGCCCCATTCAAATTTGTTTCTTTCAACTAAAGAGATTCATTTTAGCAAGAGTATTAAAATTAATTCATTCATTCATTTACATTTCTGATATGAACTTCAGTTGCCTGTGCTGGCGATGCTGCTATTTGTAAATATCTAAAAACATCAAGTCTCTCTGATAAAGGAAAGTTAAGAAAGGAAACATATGGTTGCATTATCATGAATTCTTTAAAATGTACTCATCTGGTTTTACTAAAAATTTAAAGCAATATGGTAGCATGCACTCTTTCTTGATCAAAATATATTGCCACTTAGAAGGTATAATGTATAATATTCATATAAGTTTAAACACAGTATATTAGAAGTTTTCAAAAATCTATATTATACAATGCAAAAATTAATCTCTTTTCAGCTGTCAAGTCAGCAATTGCTCCTTTAATGACTGTTAATTGTTTAAATTATGTTTCTACATTCTTAATAAAAGGAGAAAACATTGGAAGGATTTAGAGCATTTGCCATAGAAATTGACAGAAAACCAAAGTTTGGGCATAACAAAAATTGTTTAGAGAGGATTTTAGGAGATATTTTTGTAAAATGTGCTAGGTAACCCTCTCCTCTGGATGTAGAAGAAAACTCCAGTAAAGACCTGCATTACTTATCAAAAAAATTAAATAAATAAGTAAAATAAATAAATAAAACCCCACAACGCATGTTCTTGAGAAGGAAAGGCTCTTGCAGGCAATAGAGCAGTGCTTAGGAATAACATCACAGCATTAGACTGCTTGTCCTTGAATCCTTGCTCTGCTATTTATTAAAAACATGACAGTGATTTTGGGTGAGTTCCTTAACCTCTTTTTGCCCATGTTTTCTCATCTGTAGAATGGGCATAACAATAACAACTATCCCAAAGTGTTGTAAGGCCTACATGAGTTAACATCTATAAAGTTCTTACTGAATACCCAATAAATTCTAAAAATGCTTACTATATAATAAATATATAAAATCTTTGTGCCAAAATAAAACTAAATCACACAAAATTATAACTTTGAATTTCTTTTTCTAAGAAGAGAGTTTTGAAATGATGAGAAGCCACTGAAACATGACAATTCTATAAAAAGAGAAGTGAAAAAACAACCAGGATATAATTCAAATTATTTTCAGTCTTATTCCCTGCCATTAAAATCAGCATCAAGGACTTTACTGAAGTACTTTCATTATCATTAGGTTAAGAGAGTGATACAACCTATGCAATATTGGTTTTCTGTGTTATTATGAAAATCATGATTTGCCTTAGGTGTAGCTGGAACATATTTTATTGTTGATATAAAATATTACTGACAGTTATCAAGAAATTAAGGGATTCTTTAATAATTAGCTTTATAATATCCTAAAAATAAAGAGAAAAATTCTAGAAAATAACTGCTTTTGAATAGTAGGACAATCTTTCCTGTGCAAGAGTATAATTGGAGATCCATATGATATATGTTTAAATAGCTAAAAGCTATAAAGCAAGTTGACAAACTATTAAGTAAAATATATCTTCCTACCTTGGCAAATATACCCATAAAAACCTAGATGTCCAGATACAAATAAAATAGAATCCTCAGACCCCTTGGAGGTCTATAGCTGACATCCACCCTGGGGCATCTCTTCCCTCTCTTTTCACCTGGGCCAGTGCCATGAGTTGCCTTGGCATGAATTTGGAAGCCCCAGCTCTCACATATATTCTCAATTCTTACGTCCCTCAAATACATGCCCTCTGGTAACCTTGAAGACCTAAAGGTAGCTCAGTTATCTAACGTGAGCCACCTGGGGACAGATTCCAGAAACAGGCATTTGCCAGCTTCAGTAAAGGAGATTTCAATTGTTTGGGTAAGGTTTTCAGGGCCTGCAGCTGTAGATAGTCCCACAGTGTCAAGAATTTCTCACCTTGTGTGGAGCGATGCAAGGGACCAAGGCGGGGCCCTCTTCCACCTAGGTGTACTGATGAACAGCTCTACAAACCCAAGAAGATCATCTGCGTAAACCACACCTGAGATCAGCCTCATCATTTTACAGTCACAAATAGTATGCAATAGAAGACTTAAGGAATAATAAATATTTTCCTACCAGAATACAGTTTAGACTGAGTGACTTACTGCACGTGGATTATTTAGAGCAACATGTTCGAAGATCTTTTTCGAACTCGGCTCATTTTCAAAGATCTTTCTTGCTCCCACAAGCTTAACCTAAAACAGTGACCTCACTGACTGACTTATCCAAGCTCAGTGTGGTCACTCAGTCAGTCAATGGTTCAATAAATATTTACAAAGCATCTCTTATGTGTGAGAAACAGTACCAGCACTGGGGATACAGTGTTCCAAACATAAACACCATTTCTGCCTTCTCCAAACTTAAAATCTAGGAGAAAAATCATACAAACTATCAAAGGTAATAATGAGAAGGTGATGATTACAGTGTGCAGAAGTCATATCATTCAGGATCTTGAAAATCATATAAAGATTGGACTTAATTCTTATAATAATGGGAGCCACTAAAGGGCTTTATGTAGGAGAGAAATGATCAACTTATTGTCTTATGAATGTCACTCTAACATCAGACTTGAGAATTTATTCAAAGGCTAGTGTCATGATACAGGCAGCAGATGATCGTGGCCTATTCCAAGGATACAGCAGGGGGTTGAAGAGGAATCAAGAGCTTGAAGAAATTGGAAAGAGAATCTTACTTTGCAAGCAGGACTTGCTAATTGTTTGAGTGTAGAAGGTGAAAGAAATGAAGAATAGAGGATAAGTCCTGGATTTCCGTGTTGGGCACCTGGGTAGTTGTAATAGCTACAAAAAAAGGTAAGAAGAAAAAGAGATTTAGGTTGGAGAGGATGGGGGTGAATGAGTGGCTGGGTGTATGCTCAGATATGCTGAGTTTAGGATAGTGGTGGGACATCTAATTAGAGAGATGCCTATGACTCAGTGGAGACACTTGGGGAAGAGAGTCAAGCTGTAGGAGTAGATTTGCATAGCATCAGCATATAGAGAGCCAGTGAAACTCTGGTAAGGAACACAGAGTACCAGAGGGAGTATGTGGAGTGAGCATAAAAGTTGGAGGGCATAACTCTGAGCATAGATTGTCAGAGAAAGAAGAAATCATAAAGAATGAGAGAGAAACCAGAAAAGAGCATGAAAAACGATGAAGGGAATGCCAGAAGTATTAAATACAGCTAAGAATTTTTTTAAAAAACAAAAGAGAAACTAGAACATTAACATTGCATACAACTTTGTATTTATTCAGACACATACTCATGCACTAGTTTTTCCCACAGACTACATGCACTTATAATCCTACCCACCCGTATTCCATATATACACCCACACACATTCACAGACACCACACATAACTCTATAAACGCACAGGCGTGACAATGCCACGTACAGAATTTCTCATTCATTAAATTCAACCCCAGGTTTCTGCTAGCATATTAATTATTAACTATAAAAAGTCTGCTGATTTAAAATGAGAAAGCTTTGGTTTATGATTTAAACAAGAATACAGCTCAGTTTTTCATCTGTTAAGTGGGCACAGTAATACCAGTATAGGGAAGTTTTGAGATTTAATTGATGTTTATAAAGTGATTTGGGAGCCTAAGATGAAAGGTGCCATGTAATGCTATTACTGCTGTTGGGATTGACAGTGCTGACCTACCTTAGTATTTGAGTATTGCAATACTCTAAACCACAAAGTAATAGAGAATGATAAAATACAAGACATTATTAGATGACTTAGAAGTAGTAAGGCTATGGCTGAAATTTCCTGCTGGATATTTCATTGTCTTTTTGATGTCTACTCAGTTTTAGCCCTTAGTTCTCATGCAGGTTTCTAATTTTCCGCTTTGTTTTAACATCCTAGAACAATTTGGCTGGAAGAGACCTTGGGGAATCTTTTAATTCAACTTTGAATTCAACAGATGAAGAAACTGAGTCCCAAGCTTACATTGTTTATCCCTGAATGGCCCAGTTAGAGTTTTAAATCAAGTTTCCTGATTTCTGGTTTTCTCCACTAGAGAATATTTTACAAACAAGAAAATAATTCTGAAATTAGGATACCACGCTAGATAAGAGATTTAAAAATAACATTACCAGCTGTAACAAGATAAATAGATTAACGACAGCTATGAGAAGGATGTGATGGCACTTCTTTTTAAAATTAGCACAAGAGATGCTTTAAATTTAATATTGAGAACAGAATACCCATTACTGAAGAAAACCAATACACAATGGAGACACAGAGAGTGATAAAAGTAATTAAAAATCATGAATTGCAATTGAGTTATTCAGGTTTATCTATCATTAGTCTTGGTAAATGGGAAAAAGTATTGTTTGCTCTGGATATCAGAAGATGTGATTTGTTTTTTCCAACAAATTTTTTTTTAAATGAAACTTACATCCCAGGTACTCTGCTAGGTTCTGAAGATAAAGGAGAGAAAAAAAGACAGTTAAGATCACTGATTGCATTTAATTTATGGTAGGAAGACAATAAACAAGTTAAAATAAAAACAATTTCACATTTTAATCAGTGCTCTAAAGAGAATAAACAAAGTTGATTATATGAGCTGCTAATTTAGATAGAATGGTCTAGGAAGAAGGTAAAAGTAGGTCAGAAACCTGAAAGATGAAAAGGATCCAAGAGAAGAACATGGGGAAGGGTATTCCAAGCAGAGAGAATGACATGACAAGAACAAGCTTGGTTCAAATGATATGAAAAGAAAGCCAAGGTGTGTGGCAAGAAAAGAACAGGTGTATGCCATATGGATGGAGAGGTGGATGTGACAGACTGTGGAAAGAGAGAAGGAAATGTGACTTTAGGGTTGGGGTTCAACAACTAGGTGCACAGTAGTGCTATTTCCAGGGGTGGTATGCCATATGGATGGAGAGGTGGATGTGACAGACTATGGAAAGAGAGAAGTAAATGTGACTTTAGGGTTGGGGTTCAACAACTAGGTGCACAGTAGTGCTATTTCCAGGGGTGGAAAAGACAAGAAGAGAAGCAGATTTAATGGAGGAGGCAAAGAATTTGTTTCTGCATATTTTAAGTTTGAAATATTTATTGGACATCCATGTGTAGAAATCGAGGAGGCTGTTGTATATGCAAATCTAGAGCAGCTCAGGAGAAAGGGTATTAAATATATAAATTTGGGAGTTATATTCATACAGTATGATAGCAAGTTTCTGGAAGATAAAGAAACATTGGAAGATAGAAGAGGCAGACTTAAGAACGGAAATTTGAGGCTCAATACCATGTAGAAGTCACAGGAACAGAAGACCAGCAAATGAGACTAAGAAAGAGTAACCAGATAGGTAGGATGAAAGCCAAAAGCGTGTGGTATTTGGGAAATAAAATGTGTCAGAAAGGAAGAAATGGCCAACTATGCCCAGTGCTTCCAGGAGGTCAAATTAGATAAGGCAGAGAAATGTCCTCTGATTGGCAACATGGAGGTTGTTGGTGATCTTGACAATATTAGTTTTGTGGTAGTGAGGATAAAATTAGACTAGGACGGACTGGAGTGTCCAAGGGAGATGACAAACAGTGAGTAGAGACAAATATTTCAAGGAATTTTTCAGTTCAGGAGAATAGAGAAATTGGATAGCAGGTGGCTAAGATGTTAAAGCAAAGATGGAGTGTGTGAGTGTACGTATGTGTAAGATTAGAGAATTAGATCAAGTGCTTATACCAAAAGGAACGGTTTAATAGAGATAGTGCCTTAGACGAGGGTAGGCAGTAGTACCAGGAATAATCCTGAATATTTAATTTTTGCCATTTGACAATTGCTCCTTCTTGATGATGCAGATATCTGGAAAGGGTGACATCTCCTAAAATGTCTGTGGAGGCCTCTAGGTGACTGCATCTTCGTATAGCTCTCAGTGATATTTATCTGAGAACATAAGGCCACATGGAGAAAACAGAGGTATTAGTAAAACTTCATTGCCTGAAAAAGAAATCACTCTAAGTGTATCAAGCAGAAAGAGATTTAATATAGGGAATTGGATGCTCATAAAATCATCGGGGAAGAGGAGAGCTGGAAGAGCAGAAGGTGGGAGACTGCCAGACGATTGGCTTAAAAGTCACACCACCATTGCTGTGATCAGGAGTCAGGAAACCACTGCTGCCACCCAGTCATGAAGCTGGCAAGGTGTCAGTAGAATGTCTAGTCACTGCCAAGACTCATCTCTTTCATGCCCACTACCAGCTACCCACACTAACAGCCACCAAGAAATGTCACCTATCTTGTCTCCCAGTTCTTACATTCTAATTAGAAGAACCTAATTCACATCCAATACTTTAGCAGGAGGGGAGCTTGATAAATCTTTTTATTTTCCAACTTCTCCTCCAATCTATCCAATATAGAAGGATAGGGAAATGAAGGAGGAAAGAAGTTCAAATCTCCAGGGGATAGGTCAATACAACAAGCATTATTTAAGTAATAAAACTTCTAAAATTTGGAGACACTAAAAGCTTTCTGGGGCCGAGCCCGTGGCGCACTAGGGAGAGTGTGGCGCTGGGAGCGCAGCGACGCTCCTGCCACGGGTTCAGATCCTATGTAGGAATGGCCAGTGCGCTCACTGGCTGAGNTTTAGCAGGAGGGGAGCTTGATAAATCTTTTTATTTTCCAACTTCTCCTCCAATCTATCCATATAGAAGGATAGGGAAATGAAGGAGGAAAGAAGTTCAAATCTCCAGGGGATAGGTCAATACAACAAGCATTATTTAAGTAATACAACTTCTAAGTACATTCTAATTAGAAGAACCTAATTCACATCCAATACTTTAGCAGGAGGGGAGCTTGATAAATCTTTTTATTTTCCAACTTCTCCTCCAATCTATCCAATATAGAAGGATAGGGAAATGAAGGAGGAAAGAAGTTCAAATCTCCAGCGGATAGGTCAATACAACAAGCATTATTTAAGTAATAAAACTTCTAAAATTTGGAGACACTAAAAGCTTTCTGGGGCCGAGCCCGTGGCGCACTAGGGAGAGTGTGGCGCTGGGAGCGCAGCGACGCTCCTGCCACGGGTTCAGATCCTATATAGGAATGGCCAGTGCGCTCACTGGCTGAGCACAGTGTGGGCGACACCACACCGAGGGTTGCGATCCCCTTACCGGTCACGAAAAAGACAAAAAAAAAAAAAAAGCTTTCTGAAGATCTAGGCTTTAATCACACTAACAGATTTATGATTTAGATGTTCTATTTAACCTAAAATTAAGATTTTACTAGCCAGTGTAATTGTTTCTCTGGAGAGTATACTCTTGATTTTTACATAACATAAGAACCACAGAAATGCATTTTTGTTCTAAAAGCAATTTTTATATGACAGAAAAATGCATAGCAGAGCAAATATGAAATTCTACTCCACTCCTCTCTCCAGGAATAATCATAACTAAATTTTTCTATACATCCTTCCCTATGTATACATACATACATAGTTTGATTATGTTTTCTTGTTTGTTTTTTTATATAAATGAGGCAATGCTATATCTATTCTGAGATATTCTTTTTTTAGTTAACACAATACACTAGAGGTCTTTTCGTGGTAGCACATACAGACCTACCACAATCTGTTTAATTTATTTAATGTTGCACATAATGACGGATATTTAGATTGTTTCCTATTTTTCTCCTATAGTCACAGAAACTTGGTAAGTCTGACACATGTTTCACACACACAAAATATCCCTCGAGCTTCTCTATTTCTCTTTATTGCTGTTGACATCAGCATAGTCCAAGTCACTGCCTCATCTGATTTGTCTTCTAGCCTGTCTCTCACTTCCACTTTGGCTGATTTCCAACCTGTCCCCCACACAGAAGACATGAAAGTCTGATTTCGCCACTCTCTACTTATACACTTCTGTGACCTCTTGTGTTATCGTGGACTACCTGACCTGCAGGATACGTACTCAAACTTCTCTTTAAGCTCAGTCATCTCGATGATCCCTTTGTTGCCTGTTCCTCCATGAAGGGACACAGGTCTTCTCTCTCTTCCTCCAATGAGCTGAGCTTTTTTCACCACTGGGCTCCTGCACTTGCTTCTACTTGGAGAAAGTCTTTTCCCACCAGTCTTCACTGAGCTTTTCTGACTGTGTACCACCCAATGTCTGGTCTCACCTAAAATCTTACTCCTTCAGAGACCCCTCCCAGGCATGTCCATCTGTGTTACAAATCCCTGTAATATATTCTTGCAATACCCATCATGGTATTTACCATGTTAGGTAACTGTTTATTTGGGTTAATTCTTTTTAAATTTGTTTTATAATACCTGTGTCTATTTTATTCACTGCATTGTCCACCACACATAGCAAATGTTCTGTACAGAGTAAATGCTCAATAAATATTTATTGAATAAATTGCTGAATATGTAGACTCCTAATTCTTTCTTCCCTCTTACTCTGACATATATTTCCCATCTAGAATCTGCAAGACAGAGAGAGAGATAGGATCAAACAGCTGTCCAAACAATTAAAATGCTAGAGAACATTTAGGGCAGTGAAATATAATTTATGATACTGTAGTGGTAGACACATGACATTATATATTTTCCAAAACCTATAGAACTGTACAACACAAAGAATGAATCTTAATGTAAACTACGGCCTTATTGAATAATGATGTGATGATATGTATTTGCCAAATATAACAAGTGCTCCACCATATTAATGCAAGTTGCTAATAATAGGGGAAACTGAGGAGATGGGCATATGGGAAGTCTTGGTATTTTCCATTCAATTTTTCTATAAATCTAAAACTTCCCTAAAAATAACAATTATTAGTTTTTAAAATGCTAGGGAAGAGAAATGTGTCCTAAAGAATAGTTATGTGTAGCTCAGTTAGCTGGAAGAGTTCTTCTTTCCCATGCCCAAGAGTCATCACAGTTCTCATCTCATTTTCAATTGTTTTTCGTACCATCTTACTTTTTGGTGATAAATGCAATGGCATTTTAGGTGTCTTTAAATTCATGTATGGGCAGTTTCTAGTGAAAATGGATTATGTCCTACTAATTATTTGAAACTCAGGAGTAAGGATCTCAAAGTATTAATTTTTCCATACAAGCAGTGTTATCACTGGAGGTTAGGTTGCCAAGTTAGGCTGGTTTATTATAAGGAGGAGGAGGAGAAGGAGGAAAGGGGAAGGAGAAAAGGAGGAGAAAAAGGGAGAAAGAGAAGAAACGCCACTAATATTTCTAAACATCTGCAATGTGTCAAACACATACACATCTATGAATTGTGAGCCTACTCCACAGTATTTAGAGACAGTTATTATTATTGATATTTTGTAATTTAAAAAAAAAAAAAACAGAGATTGAGAAAAGTTGAAAAAAATTTTTTTTTTTTTTTGTCTTTTTTCGTGTCCGGCAACGGATCGCAACCCTCGGTGTCACGCCCGTACCAGACCTGGACTGGCAACGGGATCGCAACCCTCGGTGTTGCTCCCACACCTTGCTCAGCCAGTGAGCGGGAACCGGTCTGATTGTGGGATCCGAACCCTCGGTGGGAGCGCCACCACGCTCCCAAGCGGCGCACTGTAGCAGTGCGCCACCGGGCCGGCCCTGAAAAGTTGAAAATTTGTCCAAAATCACATAACTTGGCAATGGCAGAACAGTCTTTCAGAGAAAGGAGTGAGAGTATTTATACTGAGATAGAAAATAACAAGCAAATCATGTTTATGTGCACAGAGTAGTTGAAAATCAAATTTTANTTGCAATACCCATCATGGTATTTACCATGTTAGGTAACTGTTTATTTGGGTTAATTCTTTTAAAATTTGTTTTATAATACCTGTGTCTATTTTATTCACTGCATTGTCCACCACACATAGCATATGTTCTGTACAGAGTTAAATGCTCAATAAATATTTATTGAATAAATTGCTGAATATGTAATGTAGACTCCTAATTCTTTCTTTCCTCTTACTCTGACATATATTTCCCACCTAGAATCTGCAAGACAGAGAGAGAGAGAGAATCAAACAGCTGTTCAAACAATTAAAATGCTAGAGAACCTTTAGGGCAGTGAAATATACTTTATGATACTGTAGTGGTAGACACATGACATTATATATTTTCCAAAACCTATAGAACTGTACAACACAAAGAGTGAATCTTAATGTAAACTATGGCCTTATTGAATAATGATGTGATGATATGTATTTGCCAAATATAACAAGTGCTCCACCATATTAATGCAAGTTGCTAATAATAGGGGAAACTGAGGAGGTGGGCATATGGGAAGTCTTTGTATTTTCCATTCAATTTTTCTATAAATCTAAAACTTCCCTAAAAATAACAATTATTAGTTTTTAAAATGCTAGGGAAGAGAAATGTGTCCTAAAGAATAGTTATGTGTAGCTCAGTTAGCTGGAAGAGTTCTTCTTTCCCATGCCCAAGAGTCATCACAGTTCTCATCTCATTTTCAATTGTTTTTCCTACCATCTTACTTTTTGGTGATAAATGCAATGGCATTTTAGGTGTCTTTAAATTCATGTATGAGCAGTTTCTAGTGAAAATGGATTATGTCCTACTAATTATTTGAAACTCAGGAGTAAGGATCTCAAAGTATTAATTTTTCCATACAAGCAGTGTTAGCACTGGAGGCTAGGTTGCCAAGTTAGGCTGATTTATTACAAGGAGGAAGAGGAGAAGGAGGAAAGGGGAAGGAGAAAAGGAGGAGAAAAAGGGAGAAAGAGAAGAAACGCCACTAATATTTCTAAACATCTGCAATGTGTCAAACACATACACATCTATGAATTGTGAGCCTACTCCACAGTATTTAGAGACAGTTATTATTATTGATATTTTGTAATTTAAAAAAACACCAGAGATTGAGAAAAGTTGAAAATTTGTCCAAAATCACATAACTTGGAAATGGCAGAACAGTCTTTCAGAGAAGGGAGTGAGGGTATTTATACTAAGATAGAAAATAACAAGCAAATCATGTTTATGTGCACAGAGTAGTTGAAAATCAAATTTTANAGATAGAAAATAACAAGCAAATCATGTTTATGTGCACAGAGTAGTTGAAAATCAAATTTTAATAATTTCAGCAATGTTTATACTCATACTACTGGTTTTAAAATTTCCAGAAAAATATTTTATAATTATTGAATTTCATATATTTTAAGATTAAAATTTCTAAATTATTGGCAAAGATTTTCTACTGCAGTTGATATCTCTTTTCTCCTACCCTCTTCTTCCAATAGTTAATAATTATGATCACACAAGACAATTCTCTGTGTGCATAAAATGCATACCCTGAAGTGTCTCTCTTTCATAGGCTAAAATGTTTAGCCCAATTATCACAAAAAGCCTAGTCCTGATTACTGTGAATTTTGCTTAGTGAGAATATAAATCAGAAAGGGTTAATATGCCAGTTTGCCTGTTACCAAAAAAAAAACAAAAAAAATCATCTTTTCATTGGATCATTTTGGAGGGGTTGTGTAGCAATGCACAATATGGATTATGTTTTTGAAATGTCGTGATATGCTTTTCTGTTTGAATTTTCTTGTACTGATGACCAGGTACTCCTCCCTGAGGCATCCATGGACATATGGAAAGAGGCGACTAGAGTAGGCTTGGAATTGTCACAGAAGGAATGCAAAAATGAAGAGTTACTATTCAGTTACTGACAAACATAATAGGATTTTGCAGCAACACAATAATTTTGAAAGACAAATTTTGTTCAGAGGGAAAGAAATTTCAAAATTCTTTAATGCTCATGAACATATCAGGACAAAGTCAAGAGAAATCGCATCGTAGAATTTCTCCCAAAGTGCAGAGAAGAAAGCTCTTCTTGCTATAATCTAAATGCAGAGACTTCATGTCCTTCAGAGATTGTGATCATGACATAGGACAGTGACTTTTACATATTTTCACCAAAACACTCAAGAAAAGATGCATTTGATCTCATGACTTAGTACATAAAGCATGTATAAAATGAATACATAGTGACAGCTAAATATAAATATTAAAGTGGAAATTAGAACTTCGTGAAACAATGTTTAAAAGTTAAAATGATGGGAGAGGGAGGGATAAATAGGCAGAGCACAGAGGATTTTCAGGGCAGTAAAACTATTCTATATAATACTTATAAGGGTGGGCACATGTCATTACACATTTGTCCAAACCCACGGAAAATGCAACACCAAGAGTGAACCCTAAGGTAAACTATAAACATTGGGTGATAATGATGTGTAAGTCAATGTAGGTTCATCATCTGGGACAAATGTACCACTCCATGGGGGATGCTGGTAGTGGGGGAGGTTGTGCATGTGTAGGGATGGCAATTATTGGGAACCCTCTGAATACACTGCTCAATTTTGCCATGAACCTAAAACTCTTCTCAAAAATAAAGCCTACTAAAAAAATTAATATGCCTTGATATTTTCTAGTCTACTTTTTTTT
>NW_007729427.1:126540-213093 GCF_000696425.1 Galeopterus variegatus | reverse complement strand
TTTTTTTTAATGGTCATGATGCCATAATTCACTCAGGTGTTTCAACCTGAAGTTTGAGAGACACGGATCAGGTGAATGGAGAAGCTGGAAGTTTCCACCTCACAGAGATTGTGAGGAGAAGAGGGGGAGAAGTAGAGTAAATAAAGCAGATAAATGACGAGAGTTCTCTTTTCCTCTGTCTCCTCTTGGAACAACATTCTACAGGAGGGGTGTCTTTAGAAAGAAACACAAGGAAAAATATGAGGGGAATTCCCATAGCAGAGAAGCTTCTGTTTTGGTTCCCATTTGATATCCTAATGAAGGCCACTGCCCGGCTGTCCAACACCACCCTGGTGGCATCAACATCACAGTAAGCCAGAAGACACTAAATTTGGTACAGGATGGTTAAGAAAAGGGAGGGCACCTGCTTAACTTTCCAGAGCTTCCCTTGGATCCCATGTGGCACAAATGAGACCTAGACACTTTTATGTGCACCCCATAGGGACGCATTGTCAGAAATAAACTAATGGGAATGGGAAGCATCGGTGGGGCTGAAGTGGGCCTTTAATACAGGCTATGGGAGTGTTGCTGAGGTTGCTGCCCTATGGCTCTTCTAGTCACTGTCATCACCAGTAGCTGAGGTGAGGTCAGGGTGGCCAAGGCAGACTACCAGACCCTCACCAAATCAAGGGAGAGGACAACTGTGAATTGTACCAACACAGACATTAACCTAACAGCAAGGGATAGAACTCATCCTTGGGGCTAACTCCAGCCTTTTCTAATAGAAATATCCAAAATAGGCAGGAAGACAGCCTCCACCTCATACACACCTTCTAAATCTCCCATGGATACATCTTGTTAAGGGAACCTAACTGACATCTAGAATCTCTCTGTGAGAGAATTTAGATAGTTTTTAGCTTGCCATTACTGAGGTGGGTGACATGGAAGTCCCAGGCCTCCAGAATGCAGTTAGGAAATTAACTAAACTAATAGTATTAATAATGATAATAAAAATTCAGATGTTCAAGGGAATAAATGTCCATCAAAAGAGGAGTTATTGAATCAATCATAGTACATCTGTCCAATAAAATATACTAAAGCTTTTGAAAAATAATATATGCAAGAATTCATCCAACACATTTTACTGAGATCTACTCTATAAATGTTATTAAATGGAATTATTAGATTGAGATCTCCATTATTAAGTGGAAAAGACTTAGAATAAGATATATTGTGGGCCGGCCCAGTGGCGCACTGCGCTAGTGCGCCACTTGGGAAGCGCGGAGGCCCTCCCGCCGAGGGTTCGGATCCCACATACAGACCGGTTCCCGCTCACTGGCTGAGCGAGGCGCGGGGGCAGCGCCGAGGGTTGCGATCACGTTGCCGGTCCTGGTCCGGTACGGGGGCGACACTGAGGGTTGCGATCCGTTGCCGGACATGGAAAAAGACAAAAAAATAAAATAAAATAAAATAAATAAATAAATAAATAAAAAAGAGCATGTATTGAAACAACATACTGTATTCCACAAATATGTACAAGCAAATGTGAAAATATTTGAAAAAAAAAAAAAAAACCAACACATTTTACTGAGATCTACTCTATAAATGTTATTAAATGGAATTATTAGATTGAGATTTCCATTATTAAGTGGAAAAGACTTAGAATAGGATATATTGTATGACACCATGTGTAATTTAAAAATCAGGTTATATGTATGCATATGTCAGGCTGTGCCTTCCATGGTTCATCTTGTCTAATCACCCAGACAAACTTATTATCCCCACTTTACAGATGAGAGAGCTGAGGCCTAGAGATATTAAGTAATTAGTGAAGTGTGAATTAACTTGTCCAAAAGAGAAGAAAGGCAGGACCTAAACCCACATAGTTAGACTGCAGAACAGGAAATTATGATAACTTAGTCTAAAGTCATAGAAAACCTGTACCATTTTGAGTCAATCAAAGAACATCTCATAGACTTTAAATTTGGGTTTTCAGCATTTGTTATAATTCTGTATATGACCATTTTGAAATTTTGGTTTTGTTCTTTTTATTTTTTGGTATTTTCTTTTTTAATTAGCAAATTCACAGAAAGTAAATAAGATATAAGAAATGACTTTCTAATTTGCAGGTAACTTTACTCACATTTACCCTGTGAAATAATTTGCTCAAAAAATATGACTTACTTTTCTCTTCATTACTAATTCATAGCTTATGTGATCTATAAGTAAATATGCCATTTACATCACAAAGAGTTAGCTAAACAACCTCCAAAGAATAAAACCACTGTTAACATAGCTACCATATACTTTATTTTTACTTTATTTTAGCTATGCATTTGAAAAAAGAGACATATAATTTTATTTTAAATCATAACTTGGTTGCCTTTTAAAAGAAATGATTCTATACCTTGGAATCAAACGTTTATTGTCTTAAAATCTAATTGTGCATGTTCTTTGGTCGTATCTATTACTTATCAACAATTACTACTAGAGTAAGTACTTTTATTTAAACATCTGTAAAAACATTAGGAGAAAAGTGACATATGTCCTTAACCATCAGCAATAGTTGTCTTTTATCTTCTTGTCTCTTTATACTCTCTCCATATGCTGGTCTATTCTCATGACATCAACTAGTTAGATGCCTTGATTTCTCCCAAATCTATGTATATTCACACCTTGTTTGTCACAAAAGCTACAGTTCTATATCTGTAGCTAGAATATAGGATCCAGAGGGCAGAGACCTTCCTCTCCGTTGTTTTATGAGGCATCTCCAATGTTCTTGGTATCTAATGCACACTAAGGACTCCAGAAATATTTACTGAATAAACAAAAGAATGAGTGTAACTTCTGGATGAATATTACCACTTCATTAATTTAATGACGAACAACTATTTTTTTACATGACAAATACAGATTGTATATATTGATAGTGTGCCACATGATGATTTGAAATATGGATACATGGTGGAATGCTAAATTGTGCTACTTAACCTCTCCATTTACTTAACATTATCTCACATATTTACCATTTTCTTTTTGTGGTAAAACACTTAAATTCTCTCCTAGCAATTTTCACGCATACAATACACTGTTATTTACTATAGTCACCAGTCTCTTGAACTTATAACTTATTCCTCCTTACTGAAATTTTGTATTCTTTTGATCACTATCTCCTAATCCCACCCACCCCTCAGCCCCTGGTAACAACCATTCTACTCTCTGCTTCTATGAGGGAACTTCAGAAAGTCTGTGGGAAAGTGGAGTTAAAAGATAATACTAATCATTCCAAGAACGTTTTGAAGATCCCTTTTATGAGTTTGACTTTTGGATTCCACATATAAGTGAGATCATGTATTTATCTTACTGTGACTTCATCAATTTGAAAACTGTATAGGGGGCCAGCTGGTGAGCGTGGTTGGTTAGTGTGCAGCCTTGTAACACCAAGGTCATGGGTTTGGATCCCCACTGGCCACCAATAAATAAATAAGTAAATAAATAAATAAATAAAAATTTAAAAAAATTAAAAAAACCAAAAATTGTATTCAGCACCTGCTTTGTTCCAGGTTTTATGCCAGACTCTAAAAGCACAAACAAGGGGTCATACATAGCCTTTTCATAGAGGAGGTCACAATCAATTGGAGTTGCTAACTATGTAAATAAATAAATGAAATACACTCTTTTATATGCTATGAGAGTGATTTTGGTTAAATAGAATCTTAACAATTGTGTCGAATATAATTAATAAATTAAAAGATGTGTGCCAAGGGTTCTCTTAAAATCTTCTAGAAAGGAGATTTGATATCTTTCCTTACTCATTGTCTCACATGAGTCATGTACACAGACTTGAAAGACCAAGCCAAATTCAGTTATCAGAGGCCCATTTGGAAGGAGATGGGGGAGAGGAGTAAGCACCCTGAGCTGAGTTGAATCTGAAAGGGATGGGCTGTTGCCCAGACTGCTGGGGGGAAGAGAGCTCACTGAGGATATAGCTCTTTGGTCCTGGCAGAGGTAGCTAACGAAGGGGAAGTGGATCAAGGGGATGCTGAGAACCAGGTAATCAGGATTAGATGAAATGAGAAAGGTGGGTGGTTATTTTTCCTTGAGATGCTCCTCATTTCTTCTGGTCTCCAATTCCTCATATCTGCTCTTTTCTGAGGCTAAATTTGCCTCTGTTTCTCCCTCCTGCAATTCCTAGTCTTTTCTCAAACAACCACAAGAACTGAATTTAAGTATGTTTACACTAGCTTGGAAAAAATACACTGTTATATTCCTCTGTTACTTCTGTTATTTAAATGAATGAAATGTTCTACATATACACATATATATGTTTAAATACACACGTATATGTGTATGTGTGTATTCCTTTAAAAATTCATTTTCTCTTTACTTCTGTGTAGCTCTTAAATATTTTTTTTTCTATGGTGGCTTTTGCTTAAAATAAGTTTTTTTATTCCTTTCATGCATGAATCTTAAGTTATGTGATATCAAATCAACATATTCCACTAAAACAAAATTTCTAAACTAGTATCTCAGGAAATCTTTCAGCAGAACTCAATTATTCTCTGCCCACCCTTTCTTGTTCCTCTTAACCTGCAACAACTTAATCCTTTCCCTGACTGATTACTCAATAATTATTTTGTGGGAGGCTGAAAAGATTGCCTGGGGCCCCTCCGCCTGCAAGTCTGGCCTTGTTGCTAACCTGGAGTGCGGGGTGAGGAAGGGGGTGAGCTGAGTCTGCTCTTAGTGACTCGGGGTGAGTTAGCTGGGGTTAGACGTGTGAAACAGTATTCAAAGGTAAGTGTTGGAAGGAGGCATTCCTGAATCAATTATAAACATGTGAAATATATGCCATCCTTTGCAGCAGATCACAGAAGACGAAATGTGTCCTAGCAGCATCAAAAAACGATTTAGCTTTTAGAAGGATGGTTCACAGACAAACACATATCCAAACAGCACTTTCTGCTTTGAATGGGCCAGAGTTACTGCAATCGTTATTATTATCAGCATACTTCTTACTTTTCAACATTTTCATGCATCGGAAACTTAAATCCATGTACTTTTTCATTTCTATATCATACAAACTGAGGTGCATCTAGAATGATATGGAAAAGTATATAGTGTTCAAAAATAGGAAGTTCAGAAAATGAAGATGTCAAGGTAAAAATTACAGTTACCTATATTCATACAAACTGAGGTGCATCTAGAATGATATGGAAAAGTATATAGTGTTCAAAAATAGGAAATTCAGAAAATGAAGATGTCAAGGTAAAAATTACAGTTACCTATAAGTAAATTGAAGAAGTGTTCAATTAGAACAAAATGACAGTTGGTAGCTTCCAAAATCAGGTATACAAGAGCTAGGTTAGTGGTTATGACACACAACCTAAATAAATAAAATTGTTTTGGAGTTAGGAAAACCAACATAAATGTCACTCTAAAGGGCTAAATATATTTCAAACCCACATTACCTGGTGGAGAATATTCTCAAGCAGCTATTTGGTAGAGAGCCAAGGAGGTGGGTAGAAAATGAACAAGAAAAGTAAGGAAACTACAGAAAAACAGATAAAAGATGAGACATATTTCAATAGGGCCAAAAATATTAAGATGGTGGATAATGTGATAAAATTTTATATCACAAGATTCACATGCTTTAAATAAAACTGAATTTTCTTAAATAGCTTTGGGATGTCAGGAAATAATTACTAGAACAACAAACAAACTCACTTTTATCCATCAGTCTACTAGATTTCTAGACACTGATAAGTAGATGCTCTAGAACCAAACTTCATATTATCTGTTTATACAACACTAACTTAACATTAGCAGATCCCAGACTCTATAATTAGCAGTCATAAACCATTGGCACAACTGGTTCTGAATTGGTTTATAGAATTTGAATATCTATGACACTGTCTATACCCTTCTGGTACTACAAATTTTTGTCTGGGATGTAATTATCTTACTCCCTAAAATTCTATCTCATACTTAATAACACGTATGTGTGAATTTTTGTGTTGTGTAGTTGAATATAGTGAGCAATGCTGTATTTGCAGTGGGCATTTATTCACAGTGAATATCCACAACTAAAGTGAAAAATTACTTGACTCCGTAAAACAGGAAAGTAGAAGAAAGCCCCTAGAAAATGTACACAATTAAGTGGTAACCGAAATGTCAAGACAGATTGAGAAAGAATAAAGCAAAAGCTTCATCTCAGAAGCCCAAGGGTATTTGGTTGTTTCCTGTGTAAATTGGTCTGTGTTTAAAATTTTTATCATCATAAGTATAAGAAGAATGAATGCAGATATTTTCAATCTTTATCTACAATATCCCACTTCGGAAGAAACTGAATGAGCCAAAGTTAAACTTTTCTATGTGAAACACCACAAAGAAATTGAACAAGCATAGAAAGTAAAAACAGTGATGTGGCATCATTATGAAAACTTGGAGAAGAGGCATGGTAGGTACAAATTGATTATAGACTTTAGTCTTATCTGTTGTGACATTTAGGGAACAAAGCTTTAGAAATGAATGGCAGCAAATGTTCACATGCTATCCTATTCCTGTGGTCCTATTTTTATTAGTTTCTTTGGGGATTTTTGTACATTCTTAAAATTATTTTACAGCTCATTGATGATTTTAAGACAACTGTCTGGGAAGCCGGCGTGCTCAGAACAAATGTAAAATAATGAAAGATTAATGCACAGAATGGGAATTTTGTTCACTAAGATCTTACCCTCAGAACTGCCACAGCCTTACAGAGTAGCCTGGAGGTAATCACAACTTCAATGTCTCAGTTTCTTCACCAGGGGAATGGGGATAATGATACTTTTCTATCTGGTAGAAGTGTTAAGAGAATTAATTAATGCTTAGAAAGGGCTTTGAGATCCCTGGATGAAAGTATTCAGTAAGTGTAAAGTGTTATTATGATGACTTTAATAGTTATGATTACTGAGATATTAAATGTGTTATATTCTATTACCCTGCCAACTCTAGTCTGGGTGGACACTATGGGTTACATAGCAAATAGGTTAAAATAAAATAACTTTAATACTTGTTTTTAATTATTTTACAGTAATGCATGCGTGGGCAGGAAGGCATCTGATTCTGTATTTCTATTCCTTGACATTTAAATTTAGCTATTTAAAATATTTCTAATCGGGTGGCAATAGGTTAAAATAAAATAACTTTAATACTTGTTTTTAATTATTTTACAGTAATGCATGCGTAGGCAGGAAGGCATCTGATTCTGTATTTCTATTCCTTGACATTTAAATTTAGCTATTTAAAATATTTCTAATCGGGTGGTTCTGTTTAATAGATAAATGGTACCATACTGGGCCTTTTATCCTGAAGTTTCGGGAAGACATTTAGTACTGAGGTCCACAGACTGCTAGAACAGTTTGTGTATACTCTTGAGATAGCTACTTTTGGAAGAAACAAATCCCTTTTGATTGTGGAGACATTGAAAAGGGTGGTTTGAAGGGCTTAGTGCCCTGTCTTTTCAGTCAAACTCCCCAATTATATCCAACTTTTAGCCAAGACACCACTTGGCATGATTAAGAGAAATAAAGCAAATTTAATGGAAGAGGCTGTGGGGGGGTTGAAGGTTATGAGATGGAGCTTTAAATAGGAATTTCAGAGGAAGATCCTTCTGCTATCTGTTATAGCAGAGATAAAGTGGTATGGCCTAATTAAAACTAGTTAAAAACTTACTTTCATGTTTGTTTAGATTTTTAAAAATCCAGAAATGAGGAATGGAAAGAACACTGAAAAAGACAAGGAAGCTGACATCAACATAAAATATTTCAAATTAAGGGTATTCTCAATGGTTGAATGAAGTATTCTAGTTTTTAAATCTTTTGAGTTTCCTGAACCCTCCATTTATCATAAGAGTTTCTTTCTCATGAATTCATCTTTTATAATTGCATACACAGTGGGATGAAGAATTAATATAGATTCTGTATGAAAAAATTCATAAATTAGTGTCTGATTTTATCCTTATTTTTTGTGAATCAGAGTAATTGGAAATAGAAAGCTAGTTCCTCTAATCCAACCACAAACCAAATGTAATAAGCCAGGAATTTTTAGAAACAACAAAAATAATATTGATACCCAATTAACTAAAATATTTGAACTAGTGAGAAACAATAACTTGCTGGTAAGAAAGTTGAAAAGTTTTGTCTAAATCTGTAAAACTAACATCATTTGTCACAGATAAGGTGCCCATATTAAAAGAAATAAAACAGGAATCTCAATAGTTTATTTAAATCAAAAAGAGAAAAGAGAGCTCCATTTCCACTGCATCAGAACAATTTGTGCTGTGAACTCTTGTCAGGGAAAGTGATCAAGATTATGAATTTTCTTCACGCTTGTGCCCTTAAACATTACCGGTTTACAAGATATGTTAAAGAAGTTGAAGCAGAAAATGGAGATCTGGTTTGTTTTGATGCAAGCAGATGGCTAGGTCATGCGTAATAACTTCGTATAGCATACATTATACGAAGTTATACGAATATCCTAATGAAGGCCACTGCCCGGCTGTCCAACACCACCCTGGTGGCATCAACATCACAGTAAGCCAGAAGACACTAAATTTGGTACAGGATGGTTAAGAAAAGGGAGGGCACCTGCTTAACTTTCCAGAGCTTCCCTTGGATCCCATGTGGCACAAATGAGACCTAGACACTTTTATGTGCACCCCATAGGGACGCATTGTCAGAAATAAACTAATGGGAATGGGAAGCATCGGTGGGGCTGAAGTGGGCCTTTAATACAGGCTATGGGAGTGTTGCTGAGGTTGCTGCCATATGGCTCTTCTAGTCACTGTCATCACCAGTAGCTGAGGTGAGGTCAGGGTGGCCAAGGCAGACTACCAGACCCTCACCAAATCAAGGGAGAGGACAAGTGTGAATTGTACCAACACAGACATTAACCTAACAGCAAGGGATAGAACTCATCCTTGGGGCTAACTCCAGCCTTTTCTAATAGAAATATCCAAAATAGGCAGGAAGACAGCCTCCACCTCATACACACCTTCTAAATCTCCCATGGATACATCTTGTTAAGGGAACCTAACTGACATCTAGAATCTCTCTGTGAGAGAATTTAGATAGTAACCCTCGGCGGGAGCGCCGCCGCACTCCCAAGCGGTGCACTGTAGCAGTGCGCCACCAGGCCGGCCCAATCTCCAGAACGGCGGGAGCGCCGCCACACTCCCAAGCGGTGCACTGTAGCAGTGCGCCACCGGGCCGGCCCAATCTCCAGAACTTTTTCATTCTTCCAAACAGAAACATCATACCCATTTAACAATAACTCCCTATACCTCCCCTCCCCCTAGTTCCTTGTAACCTCTATTATTTCTTTCTCCATGAACTTGCCTATTCTAGGTACCAAATATAAGTGGAATCATACAATATTTCATCTTTCTGCTGCTTTTTTTCATGTCCAGATTTCTTTTAAACAAAAGGACTGTCCTAATATTTCTGGCCATGTGCATAAACTCTGGGCCCAGCTTTGATTCAATCTGTCTCTCAAAAATGCCTTGTCTTCCACGAAGTTATTTACAGACACTTTCAATATGGAATCAAAAGAATGGTTCCCTAACTGAATATACCTTAAAATAAACAAGAAAGTTTAGGCTTATAAATGCAGCATTAGTGATATAACCAGATTATATTAATGATTAATATTAGGCTTCATATTATGAACTCTTATAAGAGTAAATTTGTCTAAACTGTTTTAGATCTGCTATTGTGTTGCTCTTTTAATGCATATTTTTGAAAAGCTAATAAGCTATTTTTAATCATTATCTATTTTTGACTGAAGGAAAAAAAAACTCTAAGGCTTATTTACAAAAAGGTTTCTTAACATGTGACCAACTTCTGCAAAGCATGGATATCCTTGCTGTAATCTTATCTTTAGTCATAGCCAAATTCTTCTCATGATTTATACACTTTGATGGTTTGGTTTCATCCCATTCTGCTTTTTTCTCCAATGTTGCTGTGAGTTGGGACATTTTTGTGTTGTGAGGACCAAGAAATCAAAGTCAAACAGCACAAACAACGAAGTAGGTTTATTATTCCCAGTAATTGGAAGTCCAGAGATAGGGCAGTTTCCATTGTTGCCAAATTTAGTGGTGGCTGTTTCTGTCTCCTCTGCTTTCTGGAATATTCGCTTCATCTCAAGTCTTCTTTCTAACAGGACTTCAGAACGTCTGTCAGAGGCAGTGGGGACCATGTTCCCCCACTGTACCCTGCAGAGACTGTGAAGGCATGTACTTCTGTCTCAGCATTCCAAATGAGAATGCCAAAATTCTTGGTACAGCTAATGTCCATGCCCATCCTGGACAAACAACGACAGAGGATTAAAAGAATGTGCTTACTAGCTCAGGGCAACTGAAGACCTATTGCTGGGCATGAATCAACCTTCCCCAAAGTGCCTAATCCACTATATTGAGGTAATTCTGGGGGGTAGAAACGGGGACAGGAAGGAATGTGTGCTGATCTACCATGGTATGACTGAGTATCACATTCTGTGAATAAAATACAGAAATGTTTCAAAATTATAAAAAATTACAGTGGCTAGTATGTGACAATTCTCAGATGAAATATTTCAACTAGATATCTGTTACTTTACTACATACAAAGCTTGACCATACAACCGCTTAGTGGCCTAATTTAGAAATCTTGGAAAATAATGATAATATTTGGATAAAGGATGGCATATAAAACACAAAAAATGACTCTCATCTATTTTCCTGTTGTCATATGATAAGAAAAGTAAATGCCTGAGAAGGCAGAGTTTGTATCTACAGAGGAATATCCCATCTACTCAATTGTGATTTCAATCTTTATTTCTAACATAGGAACATTTTCTCCGAATAAAGTGTAATAGGAAAAAATAATACGCAAATCAAAGAGAGTTACTGTGGTAAGTGAAGTAGAGAGTCTTGGATAACTTTCTATTCTTCTCTTCCTTCCAGCAATTGTAACATTCTTTGATTATTTTTGGAATTGAAATAAGAACAACACTAGCATGGAAGTCAAGAGACATGCAAAAACCTGGATTCTAATTTCAAATTTGTTAGTATGTGCCCTTGGAAGAGTCATTTAAGCTAGAGTTTCCTTTCCCAACTTCATTGAACCAAAGCCTAAGACTGATTTCAAAATTCATTCATTTGGTTAAACTGTTAAAACTTCAGACATTACATATAAATATCTATCTCCAACTTCTGCTCTGGCCATGTAGAGGACCAAGTACCCAGGTCAATCCTTTGACAACAACTAAAAATTCTGTATAAAATAAATTGTTAGGGTATCCTGGGTGAGAACATACTTGGGATGCAAAGTGGAGTGGCAGGGGGAGGGGAGGTTGGGGATAATTGGGTGGGGACACAGGGTACAATCACAATTTGTGGTAATGGGCATGCTGCCAGTATGGATCTGGCCTTCACATCTTGGGCACAAGGGGTGACAATCAGTTTTGTATCTCATGAGTGTACAATCACAATTTGTGGTAATGGGCATGCTGCCAGTATGGATCTGGCCTTCACATCTTGAGCACAAGGGGTGACAATCAGTTTTGTATCTCATGAATATTCCTAATAACAACAAAAAAAGAAGATATCCTTAAACACATCCATTAGTTGGTAAGAAATTAGCATGTTCTAAAATCAATAACTAAATGAAAAGGGGATATTCAAGATAGAAGCAGAACACTCAAAGCTGCTTTAGCCTGGGGGGCATTTAAATTTCCAGGTAAAATTTAGCTGCAAATTCCAAGACCTTGTTGTCCTTTTCCTCTTTCTCTTCTCTTTTCTTCTTGTGAGACATGGCCGGGGATGAAAACAGTGGTAGAGTCAAGAGAGTGTCACAGACTGGTAGAGCTGAGGATAAGAAATGCAGTGAGGCCCAGAAGGTAGTGATGGAGCTGGGGACACTGAAGCAAAGAGCCAAGGAGGTAGTGGCAGGATCACAGTCTAAGGAGACAGTAGAAGAGCCAAGGCCAAGAAGGTAACTAGAGTGTTTGGGATATTGGTTACATACAAAAAGATTAGACAAATACGTAAATATGTTGAAGGTAAAGAGCCAAGGAGGTAGTGGCAGGATCACAGTCTAAGGAGACAGTAGAAGAGCCAAGGCCAAAAAGGTAACTAGAGTGTTTGGGATATTGGTTACATACAAAAAGATTAGACAAATACGTAAATATGTTGAAGGTTATGGGTCAGGTCTCTCACTCTCCGAAATACAGAAAATGGAGGAAGTAAATTATAATGAGCACAACGGTATTATTGAATTAGAAGTGGAAATATTGTATAAATTCATGGGATGGATGGATAGATAGATAGATAGATATTCAATTTATTTATTTATACATGTAGTATATACATCCACACATTTACTACTTTGTTAACTGATAGAGCCTAGAAACAAAGAAACACATATAACAGTGAGCACACCCAGTCCTGGTTCCTTATGTATTTGAATTGAATTTCAAATTTCAATGAATTGAAATGTTTATCATTTTTAAGTGACTATCATTTTCTCTAATACATTTTTCTTAATTTTATTTTGTTTAGTATATTTTAATAGTTTACAAACTCATTTAACTCCTGGTTCTGATCTTGGTTTCTATATACAATCTTCCATAAGAACTAGGCTCTTTAGACAAATGTCTATTCCAAGACTGGGGTACGAAAAGCACAAGATGAACCTGGATGATGTGCCAGAAACTAAGAAATTCCCAAAGAATAATACAGGCATGTCAAAATGATGGGAGCTGGATGGAATAAGCCTCAGCTGGCCAAATCTTGGCCAATGTCAACATGAAAATAAAGTCATAAATGAATTACAATGACTTAAATAAGTAATAAATGATTTCAGAAGAAGAAAAACTTCTTACAGTAAAATGACAACTCGTAAGTGTAGAAGGAATAATAGAAACAGATGAACACTCTTTGGTAGCCATCACAGTGCTAGTTGATTCAAGTAAGCAATGAATGGAAATTAGAAGTCAAGGGAAGAAAATATAAACTGTAAAGGGTGGTATAAATAAAACCACAAAATAGGACCATAGATATTAATACAAAAAATATCAGCAATTTCAATATATGTAAATGGACTAAATGACCCATTTAAACCACAAACAGTTTCCAACTGGATTTAAAATAAATGGAGCTCTATGCTGTTTACAAGAGACTCCCTAAAATGTAGGAACATTGAAAAGATAAAATAACGGATAGTAAAGGCTATATCAAATGAATACTAAAAAATAAAGAGTCAAATGTGTTTATAAAAATAAGTTAGACAAAATAGACTAAAGGGAAATGTATTAGAGAAAATAGTCACTTAAAATGATAAACATTTTAATTCACCAGAAACACATGAGAATTCTAACCTTGTATCACTAAAAAACAGAGCCCCAAGTTATTTAAAGCAAGAGTTTACAAAACTACAAAGAGAGCTAGACTAACCCACATACTGGGAGATTTTAGCATAGTTCCCTCGGTAATGATAAATCATGTAGTCAAAAAATCAGTAAGATTATGAAAGCTTTGAACCACAAAATTAAAAAGGTTAACTAAAAGGAACACATAAAACACAGAAACCAATTACTCTCATAATTGTAGAGTATACTTGCTTTTTTAAGCACACATAAAGTATTTAAGAATACTGATTATGGCTGTATTGTACAAACCACTTCTCCAAGGATTCTTCAGCCTCAGCACTATTGACACTTTGGTCTGGATAATTCATTGTTCTGAGAGATTATCCTGAGCATTGTAAATTACTTAGTAGCATCCTTAATCTCTACCCACTAGATGCCAGTGGCAACACCTTTTCCCCTCTTCCCCCATCCCTTCATCTCTGGCTGTTAAACCCATCAACTCTCAGTGTGTTAAAGACTTAAATATGTAAGGCAAACAAACAAACAAACAAACAAAAAAAAAAACTTTCAAAAAAACTCCAGAGAATAATGTCATGATTTTAGGGTAGGAAAATTTCATGTACGAGACATACAAAGAGAAATATGTAAAGAAAAATTAGGAATTTGACTACAATAAACTGATGAATTCTGTGCATCAAAAGCTATCATGAGAATGTGAAAATATAAGCCACAGACTGGGGAAATATATTTCTAACATATATAACTGCTGAAGGATTAATGCTCAGAATACACAAATTCCACACATTAAAAAGAAAATTGTAAACAGTGCAATACACAATGAGCAAAGAACAGATACTTCACATAAGAGGAAACTTCAAATGGCCAAATAGCATATGAAAAAATTTTCAATCTTAGCAATAAGGAAATATAAATTAAGGCTGTGATTGTTTTCCATTTTATACCCACCTGACTGGCAACATTTCAAAAGTTTTATAACATCAGATGTTAGAATAAATGTGGAACATCTTTTGAAATGTACATTGATATAATAATTGGAAAAACAGTTTGATCTATCTAATAAGTTTGAAGATGTGTAAACTATATTGTCATTGAAGTTCATTCCTAGGTATGTATACCCCAGTGTCTTAGTCTATTTGGGCTCTCATAACAAAATACCATAGATCCAGTGGCTTAAACTACAGAAATTTATCATAGTTCTGGAGATGGGAAGTCCAAGATCAAGGTGCCTGCCTATTAAGTTTCTGGTGAGGGCTCTCTTTCTGGCTTTCAGATGACCATCTTCTCACTGTATTCTCATAGGTCTTTACTTGGTGCATGGACAGGGACAGAGAGAGAGAGAGAGAGAGAGAGAGAGAGAGAGAGAGAGAGAGATCTTTCTCTTCTTATAAATCCAACAATCCTATTGTATTAGTATCCCATCCTTATGACCTCCTCTAACCTTAATTACCTCCTAAAGGCCCTGTCTCCAAATAGTATTACTTTGGGGGAAAGGACTTTAACATATAGAATGAGGAGGGGGGTCAAAATTCAGTCCATAGCACCTAAAGAACACTTTCATATGTTTACCAGTTAACATGTACAAGAATATTCACAGCCAACACAATTGCCTGATGAAACCCCAGCCCAACTGCTGTGGAAATCTGCTAATCACCAGATGAAGAATGAAGCCATCATAGAACATATATCCCAGCTGAACCAACCCAGATCAATAGAGCCATCCCAGACTTCCCACAAAAGCATGAGCTAAATGAAATTGTAATTTTTTTAAAACCACTAAGTTCTGGGTTCTATTTTATGCAGAAACAGCTAATTGATATAGTAGAGTGGATATGCTAAATGTCCCTGAATTTAGACATGCTTCAAATTTAACTAAATTGAATTAAATGAGCAAATGCTTATTATACTCATATTTGCTTTTTGCTGGGATTATATAACAAAATCTCCTACTCTCTAGCTGGTGAGATTAAAAAATGACATATAACTCATTCAAAATTTAAAGGACTGAAAATGGAAATAACATTTCAAGGCAATAATTTAATAGATTTCACAAGACAATGGGTTGCTCATAGCTAAATAATAGATAAAATAAATGGTAAGAAGAGGAAAAGTGTTTAGACTCAGTTTATCAGGAATGTTATTAAAGAAGAGGTAGAAAATAATTATTTAAAGTATTAGTTTTTAATATTTCATTCATTCAAAATTTATTCACTCAGGTGGAGTTTAACAGTTTCTTAAAGAAAGCAAAGTTCAACTAATTAGCCACCTTGAGTTTATTGTTACATGCTGGGCAATATGCTAAATCCTGCAAATTAAAAGATGATTGAGACTTGTTTCCTGCCATAAATAAAGACAGATACTATTGATACATCATAACAAATTGAAAAATAGAGGGAGGCACAGGATGATGTGAGGGCATAGAAGTGAAATAGTTAGCACTTTTGTGGATTTGGAGAATCTTTCTTGAAGAGATGTCTGAGAGGATGAGAAAGAGTTAGCTAAGCAAATAAATATTGGAGGAGGTAGTCATAACCAAAAATCCAAACACACAAAATAACATGGTATACTAATACTACTAGCAGTAGGTCATTTCTAATTCAACTAATTTTGATTAACTTCTATAGTCCAATTACTGCAGTAGACAAAGAATACAATAAAGAATAAAATACGAATGGTCTAAAGGAACTTCTTACCAGTGCAGATAGTTGCACAATGAACAAGCAAACAAATCCAATATAAAATTATAAGTTGTGAATAATGCTATGAAGAAAAAGAACAGAGTGCTATTCAAAGTCTAAGGAGAAGCGATGGAAGTATTTCCACCACAGGAGTAGCATGATTTAATTTACAAATTCAGCCCTTTAGACTTTCTAAAATAAAAATTACACCTGGAGCGCATTCAAATACAAAAACAGAACAGATAGAGAAAGTCTTCTGGGTCATGCTCAGTACTAACTGGAACTTCATTCTAGAGGTAAAGGGCTGCTATTGAAACATTTTAGTATATAGATGGCATGACCTACATGCAAGAGTTATGTTGAAAATGGAGCACTCATGTTCCAGTGTGGATGTGGAAATAATGGGGATGGATGAAGGGCAAGTTTGGGATAGGAAGACGGCAAAAGGGCTCTAGCAACAGCCCAAGCAAGAAATGGTAAAGACCTGATGATCTTAAATTTCCTCTTGCAACAGAAGGAGTATATTAGAGAATACAGAGCTAGTATTTGAGATGTTGGGTCCAGCATTTGAGGAAGTTTTAGATCTCGGAAGAGAAGGAGAGATGGAGCTGATTAAGGACACATAAATAAAGAGAATTGAAGGGCCATCCTCTGATACTGGAGATCACACATTTTTCATGGTTGTATAGTAGGCATGTGGTGATTTGTCTGTCTAGCACTCCTCAACTTTTCATCTGGAAAAGTCTTTCCCTTCTGGAAAATTTGTCAGCCCCCCACACTAAGAATACCCCTCAAATTCAAGCTTCAATTCTCTTAAATTGCTTGACCTCTGTGGGTCATGCTGACTAAACTGTGAGTACCTGACTCATGCTGAACCAATCCTAAGGCCTGAATGATCAGAGATCCTTAACACATTCAGAACCAGGCACTATTTTAAGTTCTGTGTAGTAACTCATTTAATCATCCTAACAATGCAATGAAGTAGGTACAATTATTATCTCCTTTTTTTCAGATAAGGAAATTGAGGCACTGGGATGTAAACTTGTTCCAGGTTACATGCAGACCAGATTTTGAACCTCAGGTATCTGGCTTCACATCCCTAACAACTATTTCACATTCTTTTTTTTTTTTTTTTTTGGCCTTTTTGAGATCGGCCGCACCGCGCTCAGCCAGTGAGCGCTGTGAGCGCACCGGTCATCCCTATATAGGATCCGAACCCGCGGCGGGAGTGCTGCGCTCCCAGCGCCGCACTCTCCCGAGTGCGCCACGGGCTCGGCCCCTATTTCACATTCTTGACCACTACCTCATACTACCTTTGACTGATTTCTTCACCTAGAAATGTATGAGTACATCTGTTCTAAGGTGACACATCAGAGCCCTTCCTTGGATTTCTGACCTTGGATTTCTTCCTTGGATATAAAGAAGCAAATCCCAATCCATCTCTGGTGCTTGCATTAGAAGGATTGAGCATGATTGCTGCTAGAAACCATAAATCCATCTGTGTAGAACCCAGATTGAGAAACTAAAGACATCCTGACAAATGTGTCTTCTGAGATCAGAGATGATAGGAGGAAACATTTGAATCTCCAGTTGCAGCCATCCCATATAGGATCCGAACCCGCGGCAGGAGTGCTGCTGCGCTCCCAGCACCGCACTCTCCCGAGTGCGCCACGGGCTCGGCCCCTATTTCACATTCTTGACCACTACCTCATACTACCTTTGACTGATTTCTTCACCTAGAAATGTATGAGTACATCTGTTCCAAGGTGACACATCAGAGCCCTTCCTTGGATTTCTTCCTTGGATATAAAGAAGCAAATCCCAATCCATCTCTGGTGCTTGCATTAGAAGGATTGAGCATGATTGCTGCTAGAAACCATAAATCCATCTGTGTAGAACCCAGATTGAGAAACTAAAGACATCCTGACAAATGTGTCTTCTGAGATCAGAGATGATAGGAGGAAACATTTGAATCTCCAGTTGCAGCCATCCCTGAGACTAACTGGAGCCCTGGCCTTCTATTAACATGATGATGTGAGCTTCTTCAGCCCCTCTCTAGATAAAATAGCTTAAATTTTAAAGCTTGCAACTAAGAGTCATGAGTAATTAAGGGGACCAATCTGGATAGCTGTGGGAATGTCTTTAGCAATGCTCAGTCATCCAGTGGGGCAGCAGATTGTTGTGTTAGTACTGATGGGGGATTCACCAGGCAGCTGTGTTAGGAAGACAGGGGTGCAAATAAATGGAACATGCAAAAGACAGTCAGGTGTAAAAATAAGTGAGGTCAGAAGGGAGTATATCCCTGGGGAAAAGAAAGCAAGCCGTTGGGTGTACTGGGCAAGTAATTTAATCTCTCCAGTCTCAGTTTCCTCATTTTTGTATTAGGGTAAGAATAATTGCCTATCTTTCTCAAGTGTTATGAGGCTTAAATGAGATAATCCATATAAAGTATTTCACACAGTGTCTGGCATGTAGTAATTGCTCCATCAATGCTGCTATAGCTGAGGTATCTACCCAGTGCTATGGGAACATAGATTTGCACAGCAGGGAATATTTGGATAGATATTGAAGGACAAATGCAGTGAAATAGGTAAAAGAAGGTAAATATTCCCCTCTGTTATGCCTCCATGCCCACTTGTTCATTTCCCATCTTGCAATGCAGGTCATTCTAGACCTTCCTACATACGTTAGTAGAAGCTGAAGTCATAATCTAAAAAATGTAAATAGATGACTTCATTGATAAAAAGTTGAGTAACGTACAAAATCAATCAATCAAGACAAAAAAGTTAATTCCAAAATGCTGTTAAAGACATATTTAAAATTTTTCTTTGCAACCAAAATCTTTAATTATTAAAACATTAACATACACGTATTTGCATTATCACTGATGAAATCTCTCCTGCTTAGAAATTTGATTTCAGCTTGTAATTTTGCAATGAATGATGAAGAAACTTCCAGATGGAAAGGTTTAATTTGTGAGATTTTCCTAGTCTATTCACATTGGTTTTAACTTCCATTTTAAATTACAGAAAGAATTCCCAAAATTTCAAATAGCCCCAAGAGAGCTGATGAAATAGCTAATTTCTTTCCATGAGCATGCTAACAAAAGCAATTTCTTACTGAGCTATATGCTACCCAGTGGGACTGATAATGAATCTGCATTATGGTAACCTTTTTAAGAAGGGAAGATAAGAGGACCTTTTGGGAAGGTGTATTTATTAGGTGGTGAATGTATCTTTCTGCATGTGGATTCTTCTGTTTAGATCCACTTTTCACTCAACTGTGCCAAGACCTTCTGTCCTTCTGTTTCTAGCAACACCTCTGAATTTATAATACCCATCCTATTACATACCACAGTGTCAGTAAATACCAAACACCAATATGCTGTACAGCTTTCTCAGTGTTCAATTTCTCTCATTTTGAAAAGGCACTAGATTTATATAGCTGATTGTGGGATTTATACTAATTTCCCCTTAAGATTTACAAAGAGTTTAAACTTGTGTTTACAGAGTTCTGTGATTATTTATTTATTTATAAATTGGAGAGGGGGGTTAAACTTGTTTGTTGTCACCCAAATATAAAGAAGCAGCATTTACTGGGAGTCTCCTACAGAGGGCACCTTCACCTTATTGGAAACCCAACAGAAAGAGAAACTCAGGATTACCAGAGAAATAACAAAACCTCAAAGGCAGAAGTACATGCTGGCTTTTACTAACTAGTTTTCTTCTCTATGGTATCTTTGTTACCTTATCTTTAATGGAAAAGAACTGGCACCCTCTGTATAATCATTCCGAGATACAGGCCAATAACACTACCTTATTATTATGTTCAGCTTGCTTGTGGGTGAGCTGGAGACAGCTGTTCATATTGCCTAAGAGGCAACAGATCAATGAAAGGAAGGGAAGGACAAGTTTTGAGCTGCCTTTTTGCAACAATGTCCTTTATACAACAGAGGATATTTTTAAAGCATTGTATTGGAAAACAAAGGCTGATAATAAAGTAAAATGTTTACATAACAAGCCCTTGCTGTGTTGTTATGATTAGTAAGTGCTTTTAGACTAAAATTACTTAAATGGAAACAAAAAGTGTATCATTTTTGGATACCCAAAATACTATGAGTTATAGACTAAATGCTATTCAGAAAATTCTATAAAAAGCCATGGGTGAGTATGTGTGTGTGGTATATAAAGCAATTCCTTGAAGCCATTTCTGTGTAGCTACATTATAAAAAGATGTTTTAGTGATCATATTAGTAAAATAAGAGATTATCAGATTGTAAAACTTTAAGTACATTTTCATTAAAAATATTATTTTTAGTTTTTTCCAGCATAAAGTGTCATATACTCATACATCTAGAGGACTTCAGATGTAACATTAATTTGATGTTGATTTGTGAATGTCTTATGTTTTATGTTGGTTAATAATATTAACATACATAAATCCAATATGTATAAACATCACTTTGCATGCTTACCTTAACAATTCCTGATAGGAAGGTTTTTTCTAGAAATTCAACAAGTCGTAGTTAGATTCATTAGAAGAACATTTTGGCTAAGAAAAGTTATCAAGACTGTTGATTATTTCTGAATATTGACGTTAAAAGACATATACAAGACATAAATTTGTCTCTTTACATTTGCATATAAAATTCTATTCGTTTAGTTGGCATCTAATACCTATTATGTTTACAGTGAAGTCATCAATTACAGATTATTAATTCTGTATTTTCCTCTTATATTCTGTGCTTAGAGGTGATTAAACTTCCAATTGCTACTATTGGCATATAGAAACCGGGAACATTTTTCCTTTAAGTTCAACTTGAAATACACCATGAATAAGTGTAAATGCATTTTAACTATTAAAATTAGTATGGTCTTACGTCTTCTTTTAATGCTTTAAATAAATCGAGGCCTAAAGCTTCCTATTAGGACCAAAATGTTCACACTATTGGAAATTTTAATTCTTCTTTAGTAATGACTATCATTAATTTGTCAATCAAATCACTTACATAAAATCATAACAAAGAACCACCCGGTAAGCAGTAACTTAAGTTTATGCTAATGTTATTACCAATGTGCTTCAAAATCAGTTAAGTTAGTTTCTGTGGGGAAAAGATCCATTTTCTTTTTCGGCTGAGTTGGTTGCCTTGTCTGAGAAAAATGCCTAGTAAGGCCCCATTCACCTGCCCAGGCACTCTGCCTCATTGTTGACATTTCCTGATGTTCAGTGGTTTCTCCACTTTGTTGCATTCCAGAGCTCAAGGCGCTTCTTTGAAGAGGCAAGGCCATTCAAGTCTTCCCTACTTTGCAGCTTCACTCTAAAGGGAGCAAATGAAAAAGACTCGCAGTTCAGACTATTTAAATGGGGCAGCAGGAGGGCATACTATTGCTCCATTAGGAATAGCTGTGAGTGATCCCTGAATCATCTCCTGAGAAAGAAGTAGAAAGTGACCCTTCTTGAAATCAGGACAGAAAAAAAAAAAAAAAAGATTAGAGAGAGAGCCTGGATAGTCCCTTATGGAAAAGCAGACTAAGACTGGGAAGAGACTACAGAAAAATAACCTGTGTACATACTGCTGTTTTAATGCCAGATTTTGCAAAGCACTTCAACAGATGACTTTTTCTGGTGGATGCTGCCATTTTTTAACCAAAGGAAACCAGGAAAAGTCACAAAAGTCAAAAAAACTCCAGGGCATTCTGCAGTTGAACTTTTTTTTTCCTTTTTGTCTTTTTTCATGTCCAGCAACGGATCGCAACCCTCAGTGTTGCGCCCATACCGGACCGGGACCGGCAACGGGATCGCAACCCTCGGTGCTGCGCCCGCACCTCACTCAGCCAGTGAGCGGGAACTGGTCTGTATGTGGGATCCGGGAGCGCCACCATGCTCCCAAGCGGCGCACTGTAGCAGTGCGCCACTGGGCCGGCCCTGCAGTTGAACTTTTTAACATCACATATCAGTGAAGTATTTCTCAAGATCTCAAGTCTTGTCCTTGAAATAACAGTATTTCCAAAAGTTTTTCATGATCCTCCATCTCCATAGAGCTGCATTATAGCACATGAGAGCAAACATCTAAGCAGGCACTGAGAACACATCAGTAGCTCCGTGAGAGTGTATAGAGATTTGTTACACAGTGGTAGAAACAGGCAGAGAATCATGAGCCTAGATCCAGTTGTTCCAGTCTATTATTCTTTCATTCCCTGACACATGAAATGAAATAAGAATATTTTCCCCTCCTTATCTCAAAAAGGATAGTTGGGGGAAAATCAGTAAGAACTTGATTTTTATACCAATACTTGACTTAAGTCTCAACTAGTTGTGAGTTTAAAGAAAGCTCCCACATAATGCTGTCAGTTTCCTCTTTTGTGAGATCAGGGATGATATGTAAAGATGAATCTGATGGACTCATAGTGAGAGGTTGTCTAAAGTTCTATTCTGAGAATATTTCTGAGATTGCCCCTGAACTCAAAGGGAAGGATTGGAGAACCATTTATGATCATTAAGGAACTGTAGCAGGTGATCCTCAATCCTAGAATGAGATGATCTTCCAGTCTCCCCCATCACAGAAATTTCAATGTTACGGTGATAAGATTCAACACAGATGATGTAAAGTTTGGTCAGGATAAGTGTCTTTTTAGCCTTTGCATCCTCAGCAAACCAGCATATAGTCAGTACACAAAAATGTGTGCTATGGATGACAGAGGATGTTATGTACATTGAAGTGATGGTTATGTTAAAGGAAAAACTTTACGAATTGTTGCACACAGCTTCTGCTTACTCACATTTGAAAGGTAGAATTTCACACACAAATCTACTTACTCTTATCATATATAGCAGAACTTCAAGAGGTACTCTCATTTATATTTTCAGTCTTGGTGAGGACTCCCAAATGGCTCCTCTGATGACTAAAAAAGGAAGATTCTTTCTGTATGGATCTCAAATACAGAGATTACAGGCCTAAGATTCTCTTTTGTAGCTGTTTGAAACCCAGTTTATTAGCATCTCTGGATTTTTGCCTTCAGAATTTTCTTAAATTACTTGTATATTAGAATAGAAATGTGTGAGCCTATCTAAAGTATTGTTACTCTTCAGTATCCTGGTACGAATCAAACAATATATGATCTGGAGAATGAGTAGTTTAAACCATTTGGACGCAAAGAAAATGGGTGGTATAATATAGAAGTGGTTTTAATTACCCAGTGGACATTCATTGAGCCTCCAAGTGCTAAGAATTATACTTTGTATCAAAAAAAAAATCGAAATGACTTGAGACCACCTGCAGGAAAGCATCTCAACAAGTGTAAAAACATAGGATAATTGTTTTTCCCATCAGAATGTAGGTGAAGAATCATTACAACACACAGGGATAAATCAGCAAAGATTCCTGGATGTGCTGAATCTTGAGCCAATCAGTCAATTATGAATTCTGAGTTATATAAGATAAAGTCATTTTCTTTAGTTCCTTTTCCAAATACACAAGAGTGCATAATGAAGATATGCTGGACATGTGAATGAACTAAACTCTGGTTCAAAAACTAAAATGACTTTAAGGTATAGGGGGAAAGCATGCGCTTAAGGATGGCAATGTTGCAACCTTTCCCCCATTGGAGGTATACTCAAAGCCTGTATTTAGACTACACTAAGCAAGAATAAAGAGGACTGGGAAGAATTCTTAGGAAGTGCTTTCTTATATATAACACTCTGCCAGTGTCCCACAGTCTTCTGAAAACTGGAAGAGTGAGAAGTTGATCTGGGAAAATCTATTCAAGTAAAAAAATTAACAATTAAGAACCTGATATAGACATTGTTATTAAAGGGTTACATTATTGTTTGCACTGGTAATTTTAAAAACAGTTAATTTCTAAGTTCAAAATGGGTCAAGTGCATTCTCAGAGCCATTGTGTCCATCTTTTTCCATTCCATTGTTTAAAGAATGTACCTTTGTTTCACGATTTAACCTTTGCTAAAGCATAAGGCTGAGACAATCACAACAAAATACCTCCCCCTTAAAACCAGTACTTCACACCCCTGTTAAATCAAAAGAAAAATTCTTTCTCTCCTCCCCAGTCCCACAGCCCTCAGGATTTTAAATGGTAATGATCAGTTCATTTGAGAAAGTGGCATTTTAGTGCTTCCCTTTACAAGCTCTTAAGGCGTATAAGGTGTCTCTTTCCCAGTGATGTGCACCTCCTTTTGTTTTCTAGCATTACTGGAACTGACCTGGCATGGATCACTGGGTGAGCAGGCAATCTTAAACACTTCTCATATAAATTACTGGTTCTTTTCCAAGTGCAATTGCTCACAGGGTAATACACCATTTTACAACTGTGATAGCAAAGTCTCTTCATTCTGCTGGGCTCAACCCCCACCAACCCCACCACCAGGAAATGAACAGACAAAAAGACTGATGGAGATAGGAACCTCAGAAATGTATAGTCTGGCTCGACCTCCAGTATGTACATAGTGGGCAGTTTGGAATCTTTCAATTCTCTATTGCCTTCTTGAATTCCTCTTAAATCTTCTTTTCTTGCTTTAAAAGCCATCAACAACAAAAATATCAAAATAACACACTCCACTTATAAAAAGCAAGCATTAATAAATATGGACATCTACTAGAACATATTTCTACAATTTTTTCAGAAAAGAAAATAATGCTCACATTTTATGGTTTGCATTTATTGGGTAGAAATGACACACAATGCTTCCGTGTAATTGAGGCTTACATTAAATGAGCACTACGAGATCCCCTGGATACTAATGATGGCCACATTTTCAAAACCAATGTCTTTTTTCCCATGAACTCTAACGACAAGGTGTGTTTTTACTGACAGTTGACTCGGATCAGAGCATGCAGTATTGTATTTCAGGTTGTGGCTCTGTAAAACCCTGTAACTTTCTTTGAAGTTAAACAGTGTCAATCTGTTTCCATGTCTGAGTAACTCTTAGAGGAGCCTGCCCGACCCAAGTCAACTCCTTGAAACATACTATTTTCCCATAATTGATGTTCCAAATGAATGTCCTTTCATAATAAAATGTGCTGGAAAACAAAACATCTTTGCATCCGGCAGAAGTTGCATCATAATTAAATTTTATTTTATCCCATTGAGGCATGCTAAATGTTGAGCAAAATATAATTTTAAGTAATTTGTTTGTATTCTTATCTGTAGGAGTTGGAAATTAACAGCGTTGCTAGTTTGCGTTTACTGTTAAGCCTGGAGAGCAGAGAGATTGCTTTGCAAACATTACAGTTATTATGTCTGCAGTTGGTACTCTTTGTATAAATTATTGATCAGCCAGCTTATTTTTCTTTCTGCTTAATGGATATTATAGCATAGCCGTTTACAACGCTATAGTTAAGGTTGTGTCAGCACTTCCATTATAATAAACCCTCTGTTACAGGGGTTTATAACTTGTTGTAAAAATTTGCTCTGGGCTGAAACTTGACATACAAGATCTCGGGCTAGAAGGTGGCAATTGTTGTTCTTTCAACTTTTAAAAAAATCTCTTTGTTCTGAAGGGCAATAAATAAATAAACAGTTTATTCTTTTCTAACAATCCTTGAAATTTCTGACTTCAAATAAAACAATTTTTATAGGCTATTTGTTGGACAATGACCTCTTCTTTTATTTAATAAAGCAAAGAAAAAGAAAAAGAACCAAAATAAGTTAAAACAACAATGAAGCAGATAATGAATTAATAGAAACTTTTACAATCAAGTTAAATAAATTTCTCCTAACATTACAGAATTATACAATAATTTATGTTTTAATACTAAACATATTTTTACACTTTGACAGATTATATTTCCTTTTCCCACCCCACTCTCAATTATGTATCTCTTAAGTAATTCATATGTCTTAATACTGATCTTTACAGGAAAATGAGTTTTTGGTTATTTAAAGAGAAATGAGTATGACAATTAGAAAATGCCACATAGTGCAATTAAAGGAATGATATTTACTAGAAAACTAGGGATTTAAATATCTGTCTGACTTTTTGACCTTACTTCAATCCAGTCTGCCATTCCTGCCACAAAGGCCTGATGTAAAGATGAAGCGAATTAATCTTGATTTATATTATTCTTGTTGCTGCCTCCTTTTACAATTCAACTCTACAACAATTTCACTGTGTTTGAGTTTTTATTGAATATTTGGAATTCTCTAGACCCACAGATAGAATTGACACTTATACTGGAAGTAAATGGTGATATGAAAGTATTATTAAATTATCACAGGGAATTCACTACTTGTCATGAAAATGATGCAGTTTGGAGTCAGAAAAACAATACCAGGATGGTTTTTGCTTTGTGACTATTCTTCTCACCACTACCCCCTCTCTCTCTTGACATGAGTTTAGAAATTTCTTAAAATGTGCTCCATAACCAGCATAGTATTTTCTGCCACATGTCACCTTCTTTCTGAACCAGGAAAAAAGGGGATGAGGATAGAAGTTTAGGGAAGGACGAAAAGTGGTAGGAAATTGCACCGTTTGGCCCTGGCATCTATGTAAATATGAATGTGAATAGATAATGACTATATGTGTCCAGTAAGCATATATCCAGCCCATGCATTTGCCTGTTGTAAAGCAAATCAGAGTTATTTATAACCATTTTAATCACATTTTTATTAAGCATGGAAGTTTGTAATGTAAAGTTTGAGTGCTCCAAGTTATGTGTTCACTTTCAGCTCCCCACCTTGTGTCCTTTGGGTGATTCATCACCAGGCTCTCTGTGTTTGATTAGAGAATGCATCAGTGAGATAAAAGTCTTATTCACTGTTCTACAGGAAAAGCAAGGGGTTGGAAAGAGAGGGAGACTATGGAAGTGAGAGCCACCAAAAGTCAGAAGTTAGAACAAAAAGTGGGGAGGGCAGAGACTGAAAGTGAAAAAGTAGGAAAGTCTTTGCTTAAGGTAGCTGAGGTTTATCTGCAGAGCTGATTGGTGAATCCATGCCTCTGACTTAAAAAGCCTTGAGAGAGTTACTTGGCATAATTTCTCCATCTTCAATGATTTACTACTAAAGAGCAAACATCAATTTTGGACTCTCTCCTGAGAAACGTTTAACAAAGTCAGTGAACTACTGGTACCCTGATATCTTTCTAGATTTGCCAAACTTTGATAGCTCTTTAATAAACCTATGCCTGAAGTTTATCTTAGTCTTTTTTGTTTTTTCTTCCCCCATTAAGGAAACAGGTCCATTAGTAAATATGCAGATGTAAAAATGATATTCCTCTTTACTTCTCCATGATATATCTTGAAATTGTTGAGAAATGCACTCTATTGTTAAAGCTATTTGTGCCGGGTGTGCTAATGCACTCTTTGATTGAGTGAATTAGCAGTCATAACAATCTGGCAGTCTGGCCATAGAAGTGTGCTCAAATTGATTTGTGTTATGGCTGGACTGGAAAATCTAGTGTTAGTTGTTTTTTGCCCTGGGGCATTGTTTGTACCAAACTCCACTTTTCATTTAATTTTCCAATACATTTTGAAAGATTGAAATGCTTGTGATCAACATTTGATCTACTTGCATTATTTAAAAAAAAAAATTCTGAAAGTAATTTTAGATTCCAAAAAACCTTGCTTTCAATTAGAGTAAACATAATTAGAGTGACGTCGTGCTTGGAATGGTAAATCTCCCTTTGAATCTATTAAGCATGTTATCTCCTTGTCCTGTCACTGAAAGGAATTCAGTATATATCTGGAGTATACATCTGTATTTTTCTGTGCATGCTTGTAATAGAACTTGGGAAAAAATTAAAAGAATAAAATTGTAATGAATCTTTTCTTGTTGCCCTTTCTGCATATGTTGAAATTGTTTCTGTTTCACTTACTGATGCTATAAAGACAGGATACTTAAAGCTTTCAGGAAAATTTGAGATATTCAAGGTACACACTCAGATATACATTGTCTTTAAGTTACTCAATCATTTTAGTTTTTTTATATTCTATGAAATATGCATTTTTCCAAATAACTGTATCAATTGCTATACTGAAACTCTGAAGATTTAAAGGCATGACTTATCCTGGCTTTGTCAATATTTGTATCTTTCTTACAATCTTCTGCTTTGCAGTTGTTTACCAGAATTGTAATGCAGCATGAATAAACCTAAAAAATGACTATTGATTACAGAGAAAGCTTTGTGAAATCATTTAGTCAGTTTCCCCACTTGAGAAATCAGTGAATAAAATAGGTCAATAGATAAGGATGGAATGGATGTAATACAGTTTTATGCCTCTCTAGGTTATAAAAAAGGTCAAAAATAAATCCCCATAGAATTTATGTTTTACACTCATAAAATAAAATGATACTTACCAAATCCCAACTATAAGTCCATCTTTCTACAGATTTATTCTTCTTTTTTAAACCACAGGTTTTGAACGTATGTTTTTATGTGTCCCTGTTTCATTTCCTTGTCACTGCCCCTTTTAACCAAATAGGATGCCCTCATCATCGGGCTAAAGTGCCCGTTGTCATCCAGGTATTCACCGGGACGTTAGCTGCAACAGCTACTTTGTATTTTCTTACTGTCTCCTGCAACCTTACAGCTCTTCTCAAAACTGCATTTCGTACTGCACTGAACTCTGTATCCTGTGCCGATTTTTGTTAAGTAATAGATGGTGAGACCTGAGACCGCTCTCTCTATTAGTTCCCATTCGTACGGAACGGGGGGGTTGGGGGGGGAGGGAGAGGAGGGGAAGGGAGGGGAGGGGCCAGATGGGGACAGAGGGAGGGAAGAAAATGCCTTCCCTGAACTGGTGCAAGCTAAGCTTCAAACGATATCCTAGGAAAGAAATTAAAGACTTCTTAATTAGTGCAGCAATTAAGCTTTCTTGGTAGCATTTTAATCAGCACAGGCCCTATCAAAGGACAAACAGAACAATTTGCAGGTCTTTGAATTTTAAACAGTCTTATTGATTTCAGCACAATACGTCTTCACAAAACACAGGGAGAATTTTCTAATATCAGTTACAGTACTCTGAGTTTTGCTTATGCAAATTTAGTGAGGGTTGAGGAAGATGAGATGGGGGGAGAGGACCTAAAACTAGCAGAGATGTAAAATAATACACAAACAAGTCAGAAGCTCTAAAAGCTAAAAGATGCAATGAAGTGAGAATTTGAAATCTCTCAAGTTGATTTATCTACTGTTGTTAAATACTGTTTGCCTTTATCATTGGCAGCATTTCTCAAACAAACAAAACAAAACAACAACAACAAAAACAGAAGAAATTGAAAAAGAAAAAAGAAATCTTACAATTTTTCTAGTCTTTTCTTTCCTACATATTTTAATTTGCATTATACGCCTTTTCTAATTCTTTTGTTTGATCAAAGGGGTACGTGGTGGTTCCCTGAAACGGCTTCGAGACCTGAGGTCCAGGAAAGCTCCCATTCCGGTGGGGGCAAATGCCTCCAAGCCCCGCTGCTGAGTGGAGCACGTGCTTGCTCACAGGCACAGGTTTCCCTGCAGTAGAAAATTTGGAGTTTGCTTCAAAGCAGGGTGGGATTATGGCTTGATCTGCTCTCATGACTTCCTGTCTGTGGCTTCCAAGTGTGGCAGGTATTAGGTGAGTGATAGCTTAAGGAAATGTGAGAAATGAAAATGGTAAGGGCAGATTTTTGGCATTTAATTCCAATTTTCTTTTCTATTTGTGAGTCTAGAACTTAAAATAATGGGATTGTAGTTTAGTGTTTTAAAATCATATTAGAGTTTATTAAAGTTAGGCATGCAACTCCAAAATAAAATTAGTTTTTCAGGGCTTTCTTCCTCCCCTCCCCTCATTAACATAGTAATTTGGCATTTTATAAAAAGATAATATTTTCTAAAATACGCATAAACACTTAGAGAAGTGTTTTGATGTATGTCATATATATTGAGTCCCTACTTTTAATTGAAGACATATTTGAGGACTGAACAATTAATAAAAATTATTTCAAATACATTAAAATGCATTGGCTAGCTAGGCCAAACAATTGTGTAAACTATAGCTCTCCTGTAAAAGTTTATCTACTTTTCTGCAGCAATGAATTTTCTGAATTCTTGTAACTCAGGAAAGCCTCCTAATATAATTGCTATGCCCCCAAAAGTTGAGCATAAACTTGCACTAATTAGTTGATAGCGTCATATTTCTCTGTAGATAGTTCCTGCACCTTTTGACTCTAAACTTCAAAGAGTTTAAAGGATTAAAGTGATAAAGAGAAATGTGACAATAACTTAAACACCAAAATAGCAGAAATTTCATTATGAAATTTCCCAACCTGCTTATAGTCTATTTTTAAAATCCGTCAAATGCTAAAGCATTGTTTCATATCTCCTGAAGTTACTGAACGTGTGTAGACAGGTTCAAAGCCTAACTATTTAAGATTCCTAGAGATATAAGTAGCAAACAGAGTGACCTATGCTCAAATTGTATGTTGGTCAAAAATCCTTACATAAATAAATCCATGCAACAAGTTAGAGAAAGGAAAAAAAGGAAACAGGAAGGATGGAAAAAAGACAGTCAGTCTAAACTCAGACTGGTGTTTTTAAGCATATTTACCCTTTGTGCCTTTACAAGTCAACTAGAGAGCTTTGTTTTTATTCTTTTCATAAGTTAGAGAAAGGAAAAAAAGGAAACAGGAAGGATGGAAAAAAGACAGTCAGTCTAAACTCGGACTGGTGTTTTTAAGCATATTTACCCTTTGTGCCTTTACAAGTCAACTAGAGAGCTTTGTTTTTATTCTTTTCATTTTTTTTTTTACAAAACACGTTTCACTGACAAACTCAAAAGGACTTTCCCAAAACATAGTAGTACCTTTCAAATATGAAAAAGTAACTGTTGCGTTATTCAAACAACACATTATCAACTAGACTTGGGTCTTAAAGAATATGAAGATAGTTGGCTACTGTGCAAGACAGGTGAATTCATTACGGAGTTTTGTGTGAGAAAAATCAGCGTGTGCTTGTCCACTTTCTAAATCTTCAAGGGCGCCTGGTCGCTTTGAATTCTCTAGGCATAACAGGCATTTCTGACCTACCTTTGGGGCGAAAGTGAAGTTATTCTAAACGATCCACATCATGGCAAGCATTTCTTTCTACAATCTATGAGGCAATAAAGAATTGAATCCAGAGCATTCCATTATTCTTCAGCGATTTGGGGCTGATTTTCTTCCCACAAGTTGAAAACTGTCCTGGAATTTTCACTATACTGATAAATAATTTACTAGAGAAAGAACACAATCAGATGCCTAAAAAAAACTACGCTTTCCTTACGTGTGAGTTTTCCTCAAAATAATTTGTTAATCATGAAGTGGGGATGTGTTTTCACGTACATCTCATTGCCCAAACGCGTGGGGATGGATCCTAGATCCTTGAAGGAGAGCTCGGAGCGCTCTGGCTCCTCTCTAAGTTGCCAGTCGATTGCTCAAAAGCTTTTGGAAAACAGGACGAGTCGTCGCGGACGAAACGGAATATTAGGCATGCCCTGTAACGGGAGTAGCAAAGGAGAAGTAGGTGCTCTGCCTGCCCTTCTCTGATCGCCACTTCTGTGTCCCTGGCTTTTCCTCTCCGTCCCTCCCACAGTCTCTCCCCGTCCCCTCCCCCTTCCCTCCTCCTTTCCTCGCACACTCTCTCTGCTTCTGCGTCTCGCGCTCTCGGAGCCTCTGCTCCGAGTTCCTGGTTGGATAATTTGGGTTAATACTAGTGAGTGAGGTTTTTGCGGCTTCAAAGGGTATTTCAAGTTTCCGGAGCTCCTCCCCTCTGCACCGTGTGACAACAACAACTCGTCCAGCCGGCAGCCTGCACTTTTCAGCTCATTTTCTCTCTGTCATTCCCCTCTCAATCTTTGATCAATGTACTTGCCGGGGAGAACCCAAGTCCTTCAAACCTCCTCCTTTTCACCTTCCTCCTTAACTTTGTGCTAGAGCGGGACCCACACGACCACAGCCGACCCTCCCCGCCCCCGCCCCTCCCCAGGCCAGCCCTCGCTCCCAGCCCCCGGAGAGGACTCGCATTCCGACTTGCGGGACACTTTTGTGCGTTTCTCCGCAGAGCGCCTCTCGCGCTCGCCCCTCGTGCGCTCGCTTTCTTGCCCTCACCTCTTTTTTGCTCCTTCTCAACCTTTCTCCTCTTCTCTTCTAGAGTTGTTGCTGTCGCTCCCTCGCTTCTTCTGCCCCCCTTTCCTCCCTTCCCCTCCGGGGCTCTGTGGCAACTTTCCCCCTCGCTTCTCCGGCTTCTGTTTCCCCTTATATGTGACCATGGCAGTGCCAGCGGCTTTGATCCCTCCGACCCAGCTGGTCCCCCCTCAACCCCCGATCTCCACGTCTGCTTCCTCCTCTGGCACCACCACCTCCACCTCCTCGGCGACCTCGTCTCCGGCTCCGTCCATCGGACCCCCGGCGTCCTCTGGGCCAACTCTGTTCCGGCCGGAGCCCATCGCTTCGGCGGCGGCGGCGGCGGCGGCGGCCACAGTCACCTCTACCGGCGGCGGTGGCGGCGGCGGCGGCGGCAGCAGGCAGCAGCAGCAGCAGCAGTAGTAGCAGTAGCAGTAGCAGCAGCAGCAGCAGCAGCAGCAGCAGTAGCAGCAGCAGCTGCGGCCCCCTCCCCGGAAAACCCGTGTACTCAACCCCGTCCCCAGTGGAAAACACCCCCCAGAATAATGAGTGCAAAATGGTGGATCTGAGAGGGGCCAAAGTGGCTTCCTTCACGGTGGAGGGCTGCGAGCTGATCTGCCTGCCCCAGGCTTTCGACCTGTTCCTGAAGCACTTGGTGGGGGGCTTGCACACGGTCTACACCAAGCTGAAGCGGCTGGAGATCACGCCGGTGGTGTGCAATGTGGAACAGGTTCGCATCCTGAGGGGACTGGGCGCCATCCAGCCCGGAGTGAACCGCTGCAAACTCATCTCCAGGAAGGACTTCGAGACCCTCTACAATGACTGCACCAACGCAAGGTAAAGAGCGGGGGCTGGCCTGCGCCGCCCGCGGCCCCTTCCCACTGTCTGCTCTGCCTCCCCTCGCTCCCTCTCCTCTCCTTCTTCGGGGCTCGCCAGCCGCGCCCGACCCCCTGAGAAGTTGGCACCTCACCACCCTGCCCAGATCTCGCCCTTTTGGCCCAGAGCGTCCCTCAGCCTGGCTGCTGTGGGCCGCGGGAACCCCAAGCCTCGGGCCGGAGGGGGCGGGAAAGAGGAGGACGGTGCCTCTCCAGGAGCCACAGCCTCCTTCCCGGGGCGCGCGGGCGTCTGGGGACCCGTCTCGGCGCTACTGCCCCGGCGTGCGCTCCCCAGGACCTGGGTTCCAACGCCAGCCTCTGGGCACCGACGGGGCGGGTCGGCGGCGCCGAGCGGCGTCCCGGGGGCGGAGGGAGGTCCTGACCCTGCCCCGCGGGGTTGGGGGTGTGGGGAGACGGGAAGCCGAGGGAGCGGGCCAGCAAACGCTGAGGGCACTTTGAGGTCGGGAGGGGAACGACCCTCGAGGCCGAGAGGCCGGGGAGATCTCGGGGGACCCACAGGGAGCTCAGCCGCGAAGCCCCCAGAGGAAGCCCGCCGAGGGGAGGGGTCTGTGTGTGCGCGCACGTGTGCGTGTGTCCGCGTGTGAGCGAGTGCGTGTGCAAAGCAAATAAAGGAGTACGGTTGCCCCGGGGCAGATGCGAAGGCACCAGCAGGTTTCCTTCTGTAGGAGGAGGTGACCGGGTGCCCGAGACTCTCGGAAGCTGAACTGGAAAGAGGGGAAAGGAAGACTCCAGCGCTCGCTCTCGCTCGCTCTCTCTCTTTCAATCCAAAGTAGTTTTTCCCATTTGTTTCTTTCTTTTCTTTTCTCCTTTTTCTTTTTTTTTTTTTAAGGTTAGTAGCTCACGCAAGGGGCAGGTGCACACTTTGCACCGCGATGCTCCGATGGCCCGAACACCCTGGGCCTTGGCTTCCCCAGCTCGGTAAAGAGCGCGCCCGCAGGAGGCCGCGGGACAGGTCCCCAGCCAGACCCGTTTTATGCTAATGAACGTTCAGTGGGGGAGGATCTACCGAGAGGGGGCAGGAGTGGGGCAACTAGTCAGTTTCGGGGTAGAAATGATCATTCCATCCCTTTCACAGTTCCGCTTCGTCCCCACAGTTCCCCGAGGGAAGCGCAGAGGGGAAAGTTCAGAGATACCCGGAGAAAGCGAATAGGAAAAGTTGGAGACCTGAAGCGGGCACGTGGGAACTGCGCGCAAAATTTGCGCGGAAACTTCGGTACCCTCTAAATAAGTTTAAAGACTGGGAGAAGGAACGGAGTTGGTGTATGCAGCTGGCAGAGCTAGGGGAACGGGGCTGGGAAGGAGAGAGGTGTAGGACGAGACTAGAAGGAAACCGGGGTTAAAAGGCTGCTGGCTCTTTTCACCTTGGAGAGACTCCTCGCCGCTGCCCAGGAAGGCTGTAAAATGAAAAGGACTCGAACTCCATCCAGCCCAGCAAATGCCCCATCCTGATCTAGCCAGAAATTCCTTTCCGAATTTGTTTGCCACTCTTTACATGGGGCATGAGTATGTGTCTGGGTTTTGAATCTTCATTTGAGTAAATTGTGTGTGTGTGTGTGTGTGTGTGTGTGTGTGTGTGTGTCTGTGTGTGTGTGTCTGTGTGTCTGTGTGTGAGTATGTGTCTGGGTTTTGAATCTTCATTTGAGTAAATTGTGTGTGTGTGTGTGTGTGTGTCTGTGTGTCTGTGTGGGTGTGTGTCTGTGTGTCTGTGTGTGTTTGCGCGCGCGTGCCCAAGTGTATGGACAGGTGGCAGTAAAGATGGGAGGGAGGGACAAAGATCACAAAACGTCATCTACACTTTAGAGTCCTTCGTTGTCTAACGATAAAATATTTGCCTAAAATCTATTGTTCAAACTGTTTGAAACGGCTGAAATATTTTTCCGGAGTTATGAAGAAGGCTAGATGAAATTTAAAGACAGTTCAGATATGATCGTTTAAAAATTGTCTATTATCCAGTAAATTGGTGAAACGTTACTGTTTTTCTCTTTTATAATCAAACATCCCCTCTCCTCGGAAACCTCTTTGTGTGTATATTACAACACACACTGTACTAGATAATCAGGGACAGTTTCACACACTCACATGCACGTACACGCACAATTACTCAAGAAAATTTTCTTCAATGATTGTTTTATAATCAATGTAAAACTTGATCTTTTTCTTCTGATTTTTTGCCTAGACTTTGAATTGACGCCTTCATCATATGGTTGGAGAATATTCTAAATGTTATTAACTAATTTTTTAAGCTTTTCTTTTTTCTTTTCCCCCTGAGGTTGACAGCAGCTCTGGAGTTTTAACTTGCAGAGCCAAGATAAGTTAAATCCATTGGAACTGTTTATCCTTTCAAAAATATCTTGTCACTACTCTAATTATGTTTTAGTCACCTGACCTTAATACATTGCAATTAAATGTGTTCTAAAACCCTATTTCAAGCTCTTTTTAAGTTAAACTGGGAAATTTGTTGTATTTGTTCAGTTTACTATTGAATTTTCATCTTATATCAACTAAAAAAGCTTGCTCAAACTCAAATGCACACAAATATTGTAATCATTAACCTGAAAAGATGTACAGTTGCTGATTCCTACGTAGGTTTTCCTAACTCTGCTTCTAAGGAAATAGAAAACTTATAATTGAACTCCCTCTCACCAAAATATATTGTTTGCATTATAATGCATTATTATTTGTAATGATAATTATGTGTTATTGTCTTTTTTCTTAACTTTGAAAGCAATAATCTGAGATATTTTGCATCCTGAATTTACAAAACTAAAATTACTTTCATTCATGTCCAGTTTATGCCTTCGCTACTGAGATCCTTTTGCATTCACCCAGATGTATTGATTTCTTTTCACTCTGGTTTCTTTCTCCTCTAGCTACTTAATAGACTAAGGTACTAGTCTATGCAGAATATAAGAGAAACTGCAAGAAGGCAAACTACATAAAATTCTCTATGTACATATATATATAGTGTATGTGTGTGAGAGAAACATCAATTCTTAGCACTCTCAGCTTTTTACAGAACATTTATCTAATTATGTCTCAATAGCATTTAGATACCAAAAAATCTGAGGAACCAAAATGATGCTAAAGAAAAGAAGGGTTCATAAACTTGTTCAAAGTGTCGCAGTAAGTTAGTGGCAAACCTTAGAGTGGATTTAATTTGCTTGGGGCTATTGCATTAGTATGCTATCTATGAAAACAAGAATAAATGTTGAAGCCATCTGTCATAACCACAAGGAGATGAAAAAGAGACCATCACCTGCTAGACAGTAAAGCTAAACAGTAAAGTTCTTAAAACATGAAAGAAAATGTAAAAAAAAATATATTTAAAAGTTATCAAAGGGCAAAGTCTGACCTTGATCAGCTTCCTCTAGTTATTATTTTAAAACTAAACATTAGTTGCATGAACTTGGCTGTTGCAACAGAGGTCAGTTAATTAACTGCTAACCATTAAATAACAAAAAAAGAAAAGTAATTATGTACGTGGTGAAGTCTCTGTTTGTATGAGTCAATTGCTTGTTTGTGGATTTGGGTTAGGATTCAATTTTCCATGAATTCAGATAATAAAAAGTGACCCTGTTGTATTATGTTATCTAAAATGCTTATTTCTTTGATTACTTTCTGAAGATGATTTTCTCTCAGGATCTTTCAAACCAGATTGTGATTTAGGTTCCAAGCTGCCCTAGATTTGTGGAGTTTTTAACTCTGGTTAGTTTTATCAGACATTTTATATGCACATACATATATTCAGAAACAGTATTCTTTTGTTTTAAAAGTCAACATCATCCAAGGACAGAAAATTGAAAGACTTTCCAAGATTTTTATGTTTCATTAATAATATATAAGCTAAATTTTATTATAAGAAGTACAAAATATTTTTCAATTCTTGGCTCTATTTTTTGTTGGGAGTTTTAATAACGATGGCAAGCTGAACCAGTCTATATTTAATTAACATTTCCCCTGTTGCCTGCTTTTCAATGGAACAGACATACATTGATATAGAAAGTTTCAACACAAATACAGATTCACTTCTAACAGATAATTACAATAATTGGTACAGAAAAATTCAAGAATTACTTAGAATGAAGAGACATTATGCTTTTGAAGTTTTTGCATTACAGTAGATTAATTTTCTTATAAAGCCTAATGTCTCATTTCATAACATTTAGAAAAGAATACAGCATAGTTAGAAAACTAAGGCATAATATATGAAAGTTTGTTTGGTTCCTCAACTTATTTTTGTATACTTTAAAAATGTTCACAAATTACAGTTTATTAGTTAATATATGGATAAAATATAAGAATATTTTAACCTATGATTTATCTTGTACAATCAAATTATATTGCAGAATACAAATTCTTGAGGTACTTGGATAATATCTTTCAAACCCATTGTTTTTCTTGGAGTTAGTCTCCAAAATATAGTGATGATTGTCAAAAGTGCACATGATTATGAAGGTGCTTTACTTTTTGAACTTTGCAATTTATTAGTTAATGTTCTGAGGCAAGAAATTTGTTTTGCACATATGATATTTTATTTTGTGAAGCTTTAAATATTATATAGAATAAATTACAAGACAAGCCTTTTTTCCCAGAGTTCCCTTACACACAATTTTTGGTATTCACATTTACACAGAATTTTAAAATCTTCCTTTTATTAGTCCAAATCTGCTGTTAATTTTTGTTTAATCTCTTACGTTTCACTGAAGTTGCATGTAAATTACTGAGACAAATATTAGCCACCCTCCTTTTTGCCTCACTACCTCCCCCAACCCCCTGAGATGTGACACCCAATATTGATTAAAGTCTTGGCAGGATTTGAGCATAAATCATTCTTGTCTTTGGCGATTTACTACGTGCGATTCACCAGTGTACGAAACATAACATGCTTTATTGTTTCTCATTTGATGTTTTGCTTTTGGAATGTAAGTAGTATTTATAAATTAGCTTAATGTGCTGCCAAGTAGTTGTTATTTTCAGAACAATTTGCGCTTTGACTATCATTAGTATTATTTATCATTCCAGGTTATTTTACTAACGTGTTTCATACAATTACCTTTGTTAATCAAGTAAAATAGTCATTCAAATTGCATTGTTTTAGCAACATGGAACACAACTATTGCAAAATATAATAGGAAATGAAACTCTCACAGGTTGTAAAGTGTCTCCCTTTGAATCCTTGTCTGAAGAAATTAGTTTGAAGTATGCCTTCCGAATAGGTTAAGGTGAGTGTTCCAGATTTCATTAAACATTTTGATTTTAAGGGTTTTTTTTTTTTTTACTTCGTTCTTTAAAAAAGTTTGTTTGAATTTTATCTTTCAAGGATTTCATTTTTAGATTGTTTGCTAAAAAATGTCACAAAGTTATATACCTTTAAAATGACAAGGAATATAAAAACTGATATGAATTATCTTGGTATTTTAAAATGTAATTGAGATAAAGTTTTATCATTTTGTTTGAATTGTTATAAAAATAGAATGACCTTAGCATGTGCCAGCATGTGCCCATTTTCTTAACTGAGGTAATGCATTGTGATTGGTCAGTTTGAAATATGTATGTGTATATATATATGCACACACACATATATAGATTCTTGACTAAATGCTATAGTTTAAATATTCTAGCTAAGAATATATTTATATGTTTTCAGGCTTTGGGACTGCATTAAGGAGCACCTTTTCCATTATATTTGTTATGTTCAATAATTAATTTTTATGAATAAAACCCCAAATTGAGATTAGATAGGCATAATACCAAAGGATCTGATCTGTATAGGTACATAGCAGAGTCTCTGTGAATGTACATTTTGCTCAAAGTCCTTTATTTCTCTTCTTCTCAATTTGCCAAAAGTATTTCTAGTTAAAAGTAATTTTTTTTTTCTGCAGTGATGTCTTTTAAAACAACTTTTTTTTTGCTGATATTTGCTTTTTATAACATGTCTCATGCAGGAATGACTTTATTAGAATGGTGCAGCTAGTTTACCAAATTATTGCTTTGGAAAGTGAGAATACCAAGAATAAAATATTTATATTAGGGCCAGTAATGAGGTATTGTTTAAAACCAACTGGTAGACCACGTTATTTTTATGCACCTATTTACTTTTTTAAAATTTCTGCAAATCTGTTAGAGTGTGTCCATGCTGTTAGGTGTCGGTAGTTAATGATTAATTTCATGTATAAATGTGCAAATGACAATGAATAGAATTTTAAACTCACTATAAATTAGTCAATTAGACAATCAACAAATAAAAGCTCATTGATTTTCAATTAATGATGGGATTAAAATTAGTTAAATAAAATAGGAGATAAATCTCCAATTTTAAAAATTATTTGTCATATCATATACAGGGTATGACCAAAATCACCACTTGGTCCAAAGTCAAGGACATCGGAACAAGTGTATTTTAAATTACTTAGTGTATTCTGACATGAATTTCCTTTACAAGAAAAGAGTGTTATAACTCATCCATTTAAAAAAAATCATCTTTAGATTTTTCTAAATTCAATGACTGAATTTTGTTAAAGGTGTGGTTCTGTTGCTTTCTGATCCAAATTGCGTTGGAGTTGATCCAGGATTTCAAGCTGGGATTCTTCTGCACGTTTAAATATATATGACTTGATTGAAAGTTGTCAAAGACAACTTACTGAACTGGAAAACTCACTATGTCATTGTTTAATTGGTCTTTTTTTTTTTTAATTATAGGTATATTGAAGTGTCCTAAACTATGCAGCACAGCAACACACTGAATAGCCAGTTGCTTTTTAAAAAAGTTTTAGCGAGTAATGATTCAAAGATATCAGGTTGATGAAGTATGTTGTTAAAATCTTAAACTGTTTCCTGAAATTTTATTAATAGCAACAGTAAATGGGCTGTATTATTCATAGTGTTATATTTTTAAAACATATTGTTTATGTATGAACAAAGTAAATCACTGAAAGAATAACAAATCTTTGAATCTGTCACAGTTCTGCTAAAACACGTTGTTACATCCAACCGTATTAATTCCTATTTTATATTTTAAATCTCTGATTTTTTTTTAACTTAATTCTTAAAAATGATACTTTCTTTTTGACTTGTGGGCTCTGACATCTTTGTTCTTAGCCTCTTAGGCACTTTCTAGTTTAATAGTGCCTTTGGATTTTAAAGTAATAACTTGGAGCACTTTTAATTTTCATATTACCATACACATATTTTATACTAGGATGGCTGTTATTGTGTGTGCAACAAGTGTAAACTTTTTGTCAGTATTTTAGAGATCTCTATGGTGCGTATTTTTATTTATGTTAACCTTAGCTTATTTGTAATCTATGTATTTGTGCCTTAAATAATTGTAACACATTTGGTAGAAAAGCCTTAACATACATGTATATATAAATATGTACACACACACACACACACACACACACCTGTAGAACATAGGGCAGTAGAATAAACAACTTACCAATAAAATTGGCTTTAATTTTCTTTCTGTAGTTTATAGAAACATAAAATAACACGTAAAAAAACAGATTTTACTTTTCTGAATGACAATAGAAAAATTATTAAAATTAATTTTAGAGTAACAAAAGTAATTTATACTTAAATATTATAAAATATAATTATAATATACAAGGGTCCTTTAAAAAATTCATGGAAGGATTCATGTCATCTTCTAATTTCACTTTTCCATGAAATTTTTGAAGTACGAGTTTATATGGTTATCAGGACAGTGATTAAATACTTAGCTTAAATTTCCTAGACCTTTATTTTTATGATAACTAAAACGTACTTTTAATTCTCTATTTAAAAAACATGTGTTTGCGAATTATTTTATTTGTATGAAATATATATTAAACTATTAGTTACTAGAATCTGTACATTCTTGAATAACACTAAATGTGCTTGATGTCCTAGATTCATTTCTTTTATTGGCTTATTTCGTCACTTCTCACACTTTAGAGCAAGCATGTCCTTTAGAATTAGTGGTTAAATGATAGGAAAACAATTTCATAACCTTAAAAAAAATGACTGCTCTTCTAAAAGCTTTGCCATCAAGGAGATGAGTTAGGAATGAGGTCAGTGGGTTAATCTGCAGGTCTACATAAGGAGATGTGTGTTACCACTTCTTGCAATGGACTGTAATTGTCTTTGAAAACACCTGGTAAGGGTCTAGTTAAATTGAAATCAATTACTTTCTCAATCATTTCATGGCATCGGTCAAGTCATTACATCATTGGTAAAAGTGCAAAGATGCATACATTTTTTTGAAAGAGGCTTATAAAACAGTGACTGCATAAAGTTCTTGCCTCATCTAAATCTGGTGGAATTAAAAACAAAAACCTTGTATATAATAAATAAACCTTGTACATAAGTATTTGGTAAAAAGTTCCTCTTTGCATTTAGTTATCTAAATAAAAAGAAACATATTTAACATCACTTTTTACATCATCTGGTGTGCATATATTTTAATAGAAAAAAATGTAAGTAAAATAGTTTCAAAATATTTTATGACTTGTGAACTTTGACACCTTTATTCTTACCCTCTAAGAATAGTCTGACAAGTGTGTATTATAATCAAAGATAAATATCTATCTGCTGTTCACTGATTTTTTTCCTCACACCATTGACAGTACATGCAGATTTGAACTTGTAGCCAGGAACAGTGCTTCCATCCTTCAAATTGCCAAAAGACCCCCAGGGATAGAAACTTGAACTGCTTTTATGAACCCATAGAATTACATTTATACAAGTTACCCCATGGGAAAGGAATGAACTGATCCCAATTCAAACCTTAATATTGGAGCCTTCTGTGTCAAATTTGATTTTTCTTTCTGTTAACACCTGTTTGGCTACCATACTTAGTAACTTGATATTCATAGAAAATTTTAAAATTATTCTTTATTAGTTATATTTCACAGTTAAGCCAAAGTGTCATCAAAATTTTGCAGCTATTTAGGTTTTCTCACATTATTGAGAAGTTAATTTTTAAAGCAAAATATCTACCTTTTACATATACATCCTAAATTCTTTATTAGTTATATTTCACAGTTAAGCCAAAGTGTCATCAAAATTTTGCAGCTATTTAAGTTTTCTCACATTATTGAGAAGTTAATTTTTAAAGCAAAATATCTACCTTTTACATATACATCCTAAATTTAAGGAGTTTAAACAGATTTATTTAATTGGATATGAAAACATTTATTTTGTACTTTTTAATTAATTTTTTTCCACTAATGAGTCAGCTCAACTAGGAGAAAGTTTTTTTAGGGAGTTGTATCCTTGTGATAACATTTCAGAATAAGGATTTTTTTCTATGAATACATTTAATTTTCCTTAGAGTCACATTTTAAATGGTTATAGTTCTTACTTTATTTTTAGTTCACCTACAAGAAAGAATTTCCAGAAGGGCACTTTTGCCATTAATAGTAACATATGAAGGGGGTCAGTGATAAATTGGATGCATAAAAGCTACTTTTATTTTAGGTGGATTCACTTTAGTTATGTGGAATGAAACTAAGTTGGAAAACTGAAGTTTATTACTTATTCAAAATAAAGAAGAAATTAGGCATGCAATAGTTTGCTTAATTTCTGGAATATCAAAAACATATATGTGTATATATATGTATATGCAAATGGATAACTGACACAAGTGGGTAGGGTTATAATATCCCTTTGCTTATAATCTACAGTATTAAATGACCACCATTAGATTAGGGAATGAGGATCTACTTCTCCATAAAGTATGTCTTGTTCTCAATCTTACATACATAAAGACCTTTATAATTGGTAAAGCAACATACATATATGCAATTAAATCATGATGATTAAATAATTCCATCATTGGATTTGGAATTGGTGTGAGCAAATTCCTTTCCCAATTAAAAGTTAAAAAGAATTTCAAAGATCTTTCATTTCTTTTTCACTTAACATTGATAAAACCATTTGGATAAGCTATTATTGTTTGTTTTTCCCCTACAAGAACCAAACATAAACATTCCTAATAAGAATGGATATAATAAATAGATTATCAAGGAGAAAATAATTGGAGTTTTAAGCATGTGGTGTTTATTCTTACTTGCTGGCTGTTTTGTGGCAAAAAACTTACTTTTACTGTAAGTTAACAATTTTCCTGCCTTGCTTTGATGCTTATCATTTGAATGAAGCTGGAAACTTAGTTCAGTTATTTGGATGTTTTCTAATATTAGTTTGATGCCATATTTATAAAATACTGACATCTGATTATGTATTTTATTTAATTTGAAAGTTTGATCCTACTGGTTTTATAGTGACTTCACACGGCTATTGCTCCCTACTTTCTCTAACTGATGAAAGGAAGGAAAATAGGTAGAACATAAGATCATTATCTAGTCTTAATAAAAATCTATTTCAGGAAAGGCAACCTATTTGTTTTTTGTCATGGTGATGATATGAAGTTTCTATGATATTTTTGTCTTTCAGTGGCACTTGGCAGCTGTATTTCCAATGATTGCTGGTATATGTCATGAGAACTGGGAACAATAAAATCACATTAAAAAATCTTGCTATAAAATGTATGAAAGGAGATAGGGAGCTTTTACTTTTTAGGTAATTCTCTGAAAGTAGAGCAATCATTATTGCACAGAATTCTAAATGATATTCAAAATAGGAAGACTTCAAACACCTATTCAAATTTCATCTTAAATATCCTTATCAACTTAGTTATCCTCATAATAATCCTTTTGTTGTTGTTGTTGTAGTTGTAGAAACTTCAGTGAAATTGTGCGTGAAATAGAAACATTTTACCATGAAATTTACCTATAAACATCTATCCAACAAGAGAACAAACTGGGGGTTTTTGAACTATTGATATTTAGATTGAATTTCCCAAATTCTACAGAGTGAAGAAGTTATTTCATTCTAAGTTTAGGACATTCAATTCAAATCATATATTTGATCTGGAATAAACTTTTTTTGCTCTTTCTTTTGGGGAGTGGGTTAAATAAAGGCCCATGACAGGAATGCTGTTTGTTTTTCACAAAAGTTGTTTGTGATTTCAGGTACCCTTGGGAAATCTCTTGATCAGTTTCACATCTGTTCCTGTCAAAGTGGGTGCTAAGATACCGGTCACCCAGCAACCATGTCCAAGAGGGAATTGGGCCGATAATAACTTCAAAAAGGAATGACAGATGCTAGATTAGGATGAAAGACAAAACGCATGAAAAATGAGCTTGTTAGAATTAAAAATTTGTTCAAGCACCTTTATGCAAATTGAATGAATATTGAATATTTGCATGCAGTAATTTCTACTTTTTCATTTGATTGAAAAGAATAGTGCACTTAAACTCACAAGTATGACTTCTTTATTTTGTACCAATTTACATACAAAGCAGAATCTCTTTTTAAAAAATCAGATTAGTCACCTGGGTTCTTATTGCTCTACTAAGTATGTTACAGTGTTTTTCTTATGACAGCAGTATTTTTAAGATGACTTGGTTTATCCAACTTTTTCATAGTAAACAGTCTCGTGTGAATTAAGATTATTTTAGATTAATGTAAATCCATTTCTTGAGAAAGCATTTCAAAGATAACCTTATCCTGTTGTCCTTGAAATTGGTTAATGTACATTAATAAAAGATCAGTCAAGATGAGTTCACACCAAAAGCACAGGCTTCTCATTGACTGGTTAGATAACAATGCATTAAAGTAAAGCAGAGTGGTATACCCCAAAATAAAGTAGGCAGAAAGATCTCTTCAAAATTTAAGATGCTCTTTGATACATTACCAGTTTTTCTATTGAACTGTTCACTACTAATCAGAATTTAGAAGGGCCTGATAGAATGTAGTGATTGAGAGAGGTTTCTGAGTCTTGGTTTAGCAATGTCTAATGTGGTCACGTAGAGAAATTGATTTTCTTCAGAAATTAATTAATTTTTCATATCGCCCTAAGCTGCAGTTAAAAAGAGTGCATACTTGTCTGTTTTTTCCAGAAATATTGCCTAATCATATTAATACCATTGCCCCAAGGATGAAAAGATAATTGTACAAATGCATTTGGAAATATGTATCACTGAGTATTTATGATTAAATTATGCAAATGACCCAGCTCTCATCCTTTCCAGACCCAGATTGTCTAATTAGGATTGATATGCTGAATAGATGTTCCAGAATTTGAATACAAGCATGTCCAAGGAGCAGAAAATTGGAAATGACAAGGCTGAAATCCAAAGAAAAGTGTCTTTCCTTTCTATACTTTGTTAATGTGCTGTTAGCAGTTGAGAGATTTTTTCCTCCCTTTGGCTATTTTGTGACTCATATGTCCTTATTAGAAACAAGTATGCAATATGAATTAAACTTTACCAAATAGCTTTTCATTTCTATTTGGTATATATTTAAAAATAATAGTCTGTTGGTCATTCAAAGAGAGCAGCATTATTAAGTTGTTTCAAACAATGTAAAGTTACCCTTAATTGGGTGACTTTTTTTTTAACTTCCTCTAAATTGGTATCATAGCTTTACTTCAAAGCTAGCTCTCCAAACTTAATGTTATACCAGTGCAGTACTTTCTAAGGATATACTCTCTTGAATCTAGAGTTCATTCAGTCAGTCAGTCACTTAAATACCTTGTTCATTCATTCACTTAAATGTTTTATTTGGAGAAAACTGTTTAAGCAACAGTTCTTCTGATGGGTAGGGAAAAAAGCAGCACTTTAAATATAACCATGTTTGAGTTTGAGGTCCTCAGCAGGCTTTTTCCCTCACTGATTACACTCATTCATCTTAGATGGAGGGGTGCAAGTGAGGAGCTAGGAAGGGACTGAACTGTCAGGACTCCAGCCTTTGTTAAGCAGCGGGTAGTCACTGCCTCTGAACTCGGCCAGCTCCTGCTTCCCATCTGCAGGATGATGGATTGCTATGTTTAATACATTTCAGCTTTTGTCTATCATAGTGTGGACAGACAGTACTATCAGTGATTTCAGCAGTGATTAGGGAAACGTTTCAAACCACTCCTATTGGCCAGACAGCTCCCCGGAATGTCTGAGGAAACATACTCATTGGCACTCTGGCCATGTAAATGTGTTGCTTACCTAGGCGGAGATTGTACACTTACTGTTCAAACCAATGCAAAACCCACTGAGAATTGTTAGACTTCATTCCCATTTTAAAACCAAATTATCCAAGATGGTATTAACATTTTGGGTCTCAGACTAAAATATGTATCCCCAGTAATCCCAAGTTTAAGATGAATTTGTATTCTTTATAAAGTAACAGAATGTGCTTAGCACAGGACTATTTCATAGACTATGATGTCAATTATTGCTATGCTCATTAATACTGAGTCAGTGTTTAGCTATTTGGGGAGGGTAGAAGGTGAGGACTATATTAAAGCAATAAGACATTGACAAGGCCTGTGCTATGCTGGGATTTCCTGATCTGTGGGTGCTTTGTGGATCACCAGTCCAAAGGGTGAATGATTTTAACAATTAGAAAGCCACTATGGGGGCCGGCCCGGTGGCGCACTGCTACAGTGTGCCGCTTGGGAGTGTGGCGGCGCTCCCGCCGAGGGTTCGGATCCCACATACAGACCGGTTCCCGCTCACTGGCTGAGCGAGGGGCGGGCGCAGCACTGAGGGTTGCGATCCCATTGCCGTCCCGGTCCGGTACGGGTGCGACACTGAGGGTTGCGGTCCGTTGCCGGACACGAAAAAAGACAAAAAGGAAAAAAAAAAAAAGAAAGCCACTATGTACCAGCTGCATAGTCTCTCTGGACTGTCTTATTCTAATTATAAAACTGGTGCTAACAAAATACAATTCATTAAAGGAAAAGAACTATTCTTTTAAGCCATTAATAACATAGGCAAAATTTTATTTCAAGAATGGGACTAAACAAATAAATCGTTATTTACTAATTATAATATAATAAACTAAATGTAATGTGAATTATAATGCAAATTATAAAATGTATTATAAACATAGAATTTTAACTCTCTTAGTAAATAGGTAATTACCAACATGGTGATCCAGCCAAAGATTTGGAAAAAAAAATGTAAATCGGGAGAAATTTCTTGCTTTCAAGTTATCTGTATTAATAGGGAGATTAAAGAAAAAATTTAGATAGTCAACAGCAAAGGTCTGTTGAGAATAAGAACTCCAGATCCTAGTTTCCCTTATTGGTGTGGTTCTGACACTAAAATTTTCACATGGAATCCTTTCAATAAAGGTTTCTAGTTTTGAATATGTGATTGTAAGGATACTTACAAACATGTACATCACAGAGCAAATGCACATATACACACACATCACATTTCTTTTGTACTAGTTCAATAGCTAAACTTATTGGCATTTTGACATTGCTGATTTGGTGATAAGGACAGGTGGTACGGTACCTCCTGGGAGAGTTATAAAAACATTCATGTATTTTGCAAATTATCTTGTTCTTTGTTTTATTTTAAGGTTATTGAAACAGTGTTTAACTTAAAAATTGTGCATTCTAAAGGGGTCATTTGTCAGAGTAAATCAAAGGTAGCACTCATTTATACTTTTGTGTAGAAATTACATAAATGGGCTTAAGTCAATCTGGATTTTTTACTCAAAGTTATTCACAATTTAGCACATATATAGTAAAAAGTGCTACCCCTCAACATTTTTGTACTGCATAATCATTCTAATGTGCAGTTGTCAAACCAGTAGTAGAGTATTGAGTATTCACTTATTGCCTTCATAGTGTTGGGCGGGGGGCAGGCAGGGAAGTAGCAGACTGTTTATTCTTCTAGAGAAGGATTAGGTGTAGGGGAAAGCTATCAGCAGGTCACATCTCCTGAAATCACTGTGAGGTGAGGAATTTCTCTCAAGTCAAAGAGAAATGCATAGTTCAAGATCCTAGAGTTAGGGTTCCTGGGTTTGAGTTTGTAGCAGCCGATTGAATGGAAGGGTAAGGAAGTGTGGAGTAGTACTCTATTCTAAAGTAGAACTATGTCATGGGATGCTCACAACTTACTCTGTTCCATTCCTTTTCTTACCTATTTGTTAATAAATTTGAAGGAGGTAGTTAATAGCAGAGACTTAGGATAAAGGACCTGGCAGGGGGATAGACCTTAACAAGAAGAAAGGAATATTTATACCATATGAGAGCTGTAGACTTTTTTCTCCCCAATATATTATAGGAAAATAAACGCTTGACAAATTCAAATGTATATTTTGCCCATGGACAAACCTGTTCGGGCTATTCACAATTGGATCTTGTGCAACATTGGGAGTGTGAGTGTGTGTGTATGTGCACACATCTGCGTGCATATCGTAGGTTGCCAACCCTTGTTATACACACTGTTAGTCTTATGTTTGGTTAAACACCATAATTACAAAGTAATACAAGTCATTTGTCTTATTGTAGTTAAATAAAGAAAAAAATATGTGCTAGAAACTAAATGAATGAGTTTCTCATGAAGCTAAATGAACGAGTTTGCTTTCTGGAAACATTTCAGAGTGAGGAAGTATTACAATCCCTGTTAATCTACTCCATCCATCTCTAGCCACAGTGTGGGTACGCTGGCTTTTACATGTGCCCACAGCAGCTTTGCTCTTAGTGTCTAGCTATTATCGTTTGGTAGATCCTTAGATTGGGGGCATAAGGAAGTCTGGCCAGAAGTTTCAACTTCTTATTTCTCAGTAGCTTCCTATAATGATTCCATCTCTAACGAGGTGAATTACTACTGCATGAAAAAGGAGAAAAAAGGGTTTTGGCCACCTTAGCTAATAAATCACATTGACTGCCTGGCTGATCAAATCAATTGTGCATAAATCAGTGCCTTAAAGAGTCTTAAAATAAGATTGTACCAAGACCAATCAATCCACCAGCTTGTGTAAAGGCATGGTCTCTTGCCCATAGCAAACTGAACAGGAGTCTACAATATTGAGAATGTTATATGCTGTCAAAAGTTGAATGTTCTCAGATCTCAGAGGCATGTCTCTGATGCGTAAAATAGTTGTGACTGTCAACTGAAATAGATTGTCTTCTACAGTTCACTTTTGTTAGTGAAGAAAAGAAAGAAAATTTAATTCTCAATACATTATTGAAAACACAATTTTTAAAACATTAGCAACAAATATAATTCTTAGAAATTGTTTCCTGTAAAAATATCATTGTCATTTCAAAAGGAAAGTGTCACTAATATCTAAGGGAAATATTTCATTACCACAATAGCTGTAGATTTGAGATTTACTAATCTATGGACACCTTGGAGTCATGAGATTCAGGTAACTTGATTTCAGGTTGTGATTGTATCAATAACCACCAGAGAGATGTTGGACTAGTCAGCTTGAAACTCCAGATTCTCAAATGTAAAGTGGGGATAATGCAGATAACTTTTCTACTTATTTCAAAAGAAGGTTGTGAGGATGGGGAAATGATAATAGTTATTTGAAAGCACTTCAGAAATTGTAAGGTGTTTTTCAAGAGTTATTATCTGTTTAGAATTCCCAATTGAAGTTTTAAAACTTCTTTCACCATAAGAGCTTACAAAACATAAAGAAAAATCTATTTTGGTTCTTGATATCACACTTTGCTCTTTCTAAGGAAATACCAGTTAAATCATCACAATTAAAAAGAACAATTTGGGGCCAAGCCCGTGGCGCATTCAGGAGAGTGTGGTGCTGCGAGCGCAGCGATGCTCCCGCTCCCACCATGGGTTCGGATCCTACTTGATATCACACTTTGCTCTTTCTAAGGAAATACCAGTTAAATCATCACAATTAAAAAGAAGAATTTGGGGCCAAGCCCGTGGCGCATTCAGGAGAGTGTGGTGCTGGGAGCGCAGCGATGCTCCCGCTCCCACCATGGGTTCGGATCCTATATAAGGATGGCAGGTGCGCTCACTGGCTGAGCGCGGTGCGGCCGGTCTCAAAAAGGACAAAAAAAAAAAAAAAAGAATTTGTGAATTCTGAAAAATTACAGTCCTTTATACATATAGTATTCATTAAATTTTTAATAGCATTGATTTTTTTTTTCCTTTTTGTCTTTTTTCGTGTCCAGCAACGGATCGCAACCCTCAGTGTCGCGCCCGTACTGGACCGGGACTGGCAATGGGATCGCAACCCTTGGTGTTGCGGCCGCACCTCGCTCAGCCAGTGAGCAGGAACCGGTCTGTATGTGGGATCTGAACCCTCGGCGGGAGCGCCGCTGCGCTCCCAAGCGGCGCACTGTAGCAGTGCGCCACCGGGCCGACCCAGTAGCATTGATTTTTAAAGATATTTTAAATAATTGGTTAACATGGTTAAATCTTTGAGAAGCAAGATAAGACAAAATATAGTCAAAGTATCTGTAAAGGAAATAACTTATTTTATTTTAGGGGAGAACAGCTTCAGCATTTATAGTAACTGGCATGCAGCTCTGTGAAAGCAGTTGATCCTAAAGAAGTTTCAATCAGGTATTATTGAATCTTTGATTTCCTTTTAAGTTGGCTAGAACATTTTAGGATGGCTTTGTCTCCAGCATTTTCTTAAACTAAATACATAATTCATAATTATTCTGTACCAAGCATCTCAAAATCCCCCAAATGATTATTTTCTACAGTCTCCTGTTTTGAAAATAAATTTGGGCTAGGCATTCAAGTATCTTGACATAAAATTTGTGGCTGCCAAATATTTTGTGAACTCATCAATATAATATAATGTTCCAGATATCAGAATACTATTGTTCTGCCTTTGTCTGTAGATTTATGACAATGTCTTCACATTTTTGTAAATTATGTAATACACATTGTTTCTCCTTTGTTATATTGCAAAATTTAGTAGGTTGTTGAAATTGAATTTGATTGATTTTTTTCCTTGGCATTTGTCTAAAAAAGCATCTTATGTCTAAAATTTACCAGAGGAGGGGAAATCAAGGTGGATTTCTTTTGTTGCATTTTCCTTTATGTATTTATAATTTCGAAGTATTTGTGATCATCTGTTAACAGTTTTAAATGTAGTTATATAGATGCTTGCTGATAGAAGATGGTCTGGTTATTTCTTGAACATCAATTTTTTTAACTTGAAAGAATTGAATTTCTACTGACTAATAATTACTTCCCTGGAATTATTATATATTATTATCTTGCATCTATTTTTGCTAAAACCCTCAGGTTCTTTCTGGCACATAGTAGGCACTCATTACAAGCACAATTGACTTCCTTAAAGAAATTTTGTTTGCATATTACTGAATTGTATGAAAATGTTGTTATGAGAGTCTTAATTATAGAGCATTTTGGTTATGACCATGAAATCAAAGCATAATAGAAATATATATGTTTTAGATTTTTATGTAGATGTATAAAAACAGAAGTATATTTAACACTAGTTCTTAGGTATATTGTAAGATGTCTTTAATTTTTGAATGCTTCCTGTATTTTTGTGGTAGTTAAAGCACAAATATTTAAACTTTGTTTATGTTCGTACATGATTTCATAATGTTGATGTTTTATCTTTATTTCAACTATTATTAATTAAGGTTTACTTATCAGATTAATTACAAAAGGTCACCAAATACATAATTTTTGAAGTACCTGAATGTTTGAATTGAGTGGTCAGACCAAAAATAAGAGTGTATACACACGCAGTTTGATAATTACATGCTACTATTGTTAGTATTTATTATTTGGTAGGGATTATGTTATATGCTTTAGATATGTAGTCACCTTGACTCCCTGCAACAACCATAAGAAATAGGTTCTAACTGCTTTTGAAGACACGGGTTCTGAAGATCAGAGCAGTTAATTCACTTGCCCAAGGTTACGCAGCTAAAACATGACAACTGCAGAGAATAGAACACAAGTGATCTTATTTTAGAAAATATATTTCCTGTTATAGTGTCCTATTCAGATAATACTTAACCAATGACTCCAGATTGCAACTTAAAGATTATAAATTATTTGGAAATAATACACATTTTCTTAAAAATATTCAATATATTTGTGTGTGTGTGTGTGTGTGTGTTCTGTGTGCCTGGAATAAAAGTATGGGAAATAATGTTTTTTTAATCAGGTTAATTATTATGCTTTGTAGTGATTTAGTAGTTTTATGAGAAAACTTTAATATTGTTTATAGTTCTAAGATTCTTAGAAACATTTTCACATTAAAGATGTAGAACAAGCCAGATGTAATTTATTTCTTTATATGAGATGGAGAAGTGACATTAAATTTTATACCCATTAGCATCGTAGATTAATTTTCATCTTCTCTTTAACTACATGATAGAAGCTTTTTATACGCTCTTCCAAGTACAAAAATATATTTTCTCACTCCATTTTTATTCCTTAAATCTCATCACAATGTACTTTGAAAATTCTTAACAAGTTTATTATGGTCATAGAGACTCTTACCATACAACAAACAATATAGATAAAGTCATATTTTGTTCATCAGATACAATTTGAAATAATTTCAGTATTAATTTATTAAATGATTCATACTTTTAGATCAATTGTTGTCAGAGACGAGAAAGTAATACATAAGAATAACAGGATTATTATCTATTAGAATTGCAATCCTTTCCTGACTGATTCTAATTCACCTTCCATACCTATTTCACAATTCCATCTGAATATTACTATCAGAGTAAGCCATTCTCAGTACTGAGAGTTTATAATTCCCACTAAATATAAGTAGGTTATTTTTAAAGGCTTGTAAGCCATTCATCTAGACATATAATTGGAGTTTAAATACTATTTGTGTAGTAGATAAAGTCTACTATAGGTAGAATTTGCAACAAAGTGTTTTTCCAGTTGTTGAACTGAGACATAGCCACCACGTGTGTGTGGGGGGGTCTGTTTTCCTTCACATAATGTTCTTTGCATCTTCATCATCCCATGTCAAGGACCCACCTGACTATGTTCTTTCATCCAGATAGTTTGCCATTCTTTTTGATGTCTTTAGATTATTATTATTATTAATTTTTCACAGCAGAAAAGGTACTTTATATGTATTTTGCCATCTTCATATTTCATATGAAGAACTTGTTTATCAGATTGGCAAATTTCTGTGATTAGCAAGTTCCTTGGTGGAGTAGGTTCTTCACTTTGCTCATCTTTGTTTGTGCACTTTAATCAAGTGTGGGAAATCATGTTTTTTCACCAGGTTAATTATTATGTGGGGAAAGTGAAGGAACTCCCATTTCAGGGTATCTACAGTTAAGGTACAAAGTTAACTGTGGCATAGCTAAATATTTTGAGATTTTCTGTTAATGTTCAGTGTCTCATCAAAGCCTCATCCACATTTTGAGTAATAAAAGATTACGTATAAATAAATTTTGCATAAATCAAGAACAAAAGAGTATCATATTTCACTAATTCAGGAGAGGAGTTATATTTTTTACATGTAACATTTAGTGATGACTTCGGTATTTTTAATGGTGGTTTCCTGAATTTACATGAGTTTAATGAATTTAACGGTGATTTACTGAATAACAGCAATTGCTGTTGAAAAGCAGAGTGTGCCTTGATGTTTCTAAAGTTTTTTGTGTATTCATAATTGAACCCATTGGAGGACTTTGCATGGCTTTTCCACTGACACCCTATTACCTCTGCTTTGATTGCCTGTCCAGAATTATTTGCACTATTTTTTCACAACCTTATTTTGTTTCAAACTAACAATATTATGTGAAGTGAAGTAAATTCATGGAAATCTCAGTAGTCATATCCTAAAATGGAAATTTTGAGCATACCAAAATAATTCAGTTTAAAATTCCATTAGTGCATGCTCTTGGGAGTCTCTAATCTTTACTTCTTCCTTTGTAACTTTCAGCATTTAGATTCAGATGAGGGACCCTCCTGTGGAAAGACAAGGTGTGCTGAAGGAAGACTTCTGTCTTAATGGGCTGACTTTGTCCTTTTTCTTTTACGCAATTTGATTCTTTGCATTTATGACTTCCCTAGGTCAATAATCACAATGTTTTACAAATAGTATGCTCATTTAAATATGTGTAAGGAATAAATTTATCTAGTTTAAGCAATGAACAAAGCCACCTATAACCTTCATGATAAATATATCTTCCTAAATGACCTTGATACAATGTATGGTTGGGGTGCTTTCCTTTGGTTCAATACATTATTACATTAAACAACATCGCAATTGAGTTTTGGTATATGGTAATATTTGAAGGGAACTTTTATAACATTTATCTTCACTTGTATGTGTCTAATAAACAAGAAAAACTTGTTGAAGAATTGTAAACTTCAGTACAGTGTGGCAAATTTAGAACTTAGAGTACTATTGTTTTTCAAAATCAAATAGAATCCTAGAAGGATCATTACTATATTTTAAGTAACTTTCAGGTAATGCAAAACAATGAAAAAGAAGCCATACACATTTTTTTGTAGTGCAATAGTTTCTATAATTAAACAATAGAAGCACTTCTATTCCACAAACTACGAAGTATTATTGGAAATTAAGATTCTTTTAAAAAAACAATTTCTCACCCGAGCACTCACCTTGCTAGCCAGTGTTCCAGCAAGACTTCTAAATTGACAAGTCAGAAGAACAGATGCTTTTTATTGGGATATCATTTTCAGGCTGTTGTCAACTTTGCTGACTAACTTGTAGAGAGAAATATTTTAATATTTTAAAATTTAAATTTGCATAATAGGTGAGTTTTTAAGTATCACCCCTCTCCCCCCCATTTTTTAATCTTCTCACCTCCACAATCAACTCCCTGTGACCCTTCAATTCTTTGCCATCTTATATCCTGTCAACTTTGCTGACTAACTTGTAGAGAGAAATATTTTAATATTTTAAAATTTAAATTTGCGTAATAGGTGAGTTTTTAAGTATCACCCCCATTTTTTAATCTTCTCACCTCCACAATCAACTCCCTGTGACCCTTCAATTCTTTGCCATCTTATATCTAACTCTCTTTGGAATTCATGCTCTTCCTTCCTCTACTCCTCACCTTACTCTGCTGTCAGGGTCCTTTACAAAATTTGCACTATGGAATGTTTTTCACTATTCTGCTATCAATATTATTTTTTGAGCACTTATTGTGTGCCAGGCACTAATTATCTCATTTAATTCTCATGGCATTCTATTTCTATTTTACAGAGGAGAGTGCAGAATTATAGGGAAGTTCTCTAAATTGTCCTAGGTAATGGGTACTAAACAAGTTGACCTCAGGCAGTCTGACTCCAAATTCTACACTCTTTTCTATACTGTACTTCTAGCCTAAAATGAATCGTGTAACCCATTTGAGCTTCAGTTTTCTCACTTGTTAGTCAAGGAGCCTGAAACCTAACCACCAGTATGACGATTTAAGGGCAGAAGATTGAACTTTTAAAATTAAATGAGATGGCATTTGTAAACTGCATAGAGGTTAGCTGGAATTCAATAAATGTCCTTGGCCATTTTCCTTTGCCTGTTTTTAGGTCATGCTTGGGAAAGAGGAGTCAAGAATTAGCACTCATAGTCAGTCAGTAGAAAAGTCATGTTGACCCTTCTTGTCAGCAGTTCTACAGTGACCTTATAATGCTGAAGGAAGAGTCTGGGGACCCAAAAGTTGGCCTCAATCCACCCTGTCCTCTTACCAGGTTCTTGACTCCACCACAGGAAAGAATTCAAGAACAGAGTCACAGTGGAAAGTGAGAACAGGTTTATTGTAACAGATAAGAAATACAGGTTCCACAGAGAGAGTGTGGCCTAGCTCCAGAGACTGAGCATGGCCCATACCTAGTATTGTACTCTCATGCAAAAGAAAGAAATTCATACTTAAAGTTCAGTACAGAGTACAGGCTGGCTCAAGAGAATGAGCAGCCACTTGTTAAAAGTAAGCTTAACACAAAAGTAAGGCACACACACCTCAGCTGGTGAAGTGAGGGTTGGCCCCAGGAAAGTGAGCAGAGAATGAGCAGCCACTTGTTAAAAGTAAGCTTAACACAAAAGTAAGGCACACACACCTCAGCTGGTGAAGTGAGGGTTGGCCCCAGGAAAGTGAGCAACACTCTGCTGAGTTAAGTTTGATACAAAAAAAAAAAAAAAAAAGAAGAAGAAATACACACTCCACAGGCAGAGTGGGGGCTGGCTCCAGGAGAGTGAGCAACAGCCCTGCCTTCTGCTGGGATTTGACTTTTATAGTTTTATTCTCTAATATTCAATTAAGGGGTGGTTCCCAGTTAGGTAACATAGTCTTGCACATGCTCAGTTGGTCTCTTTTTGGAGCATGTTTATTGGTTAAATTATATCATATGCATCAGACACATTTAAGAATATTCTGTGCTCTTTAGCACCCCTAGTGAAAGGTCATTCCAGTATAAATTCCCTTCCACTGAGCATGCTTGACTACCAGGGTTATATAACCCTTCTCTACTGAGCATGCCCAGCCACTGGATTTGCAGAAGCCAGCCCTTTGTGGTCTCAGTTTCCTGTGTTGGGACCAAAAATAGGTCCAGCTAGTAACAGTAACTTTCCCCTAAGGGAGGGCTTAGAGAAGGGGCCTGGAACCTGGGGGAATGGCTTGAAACCCAGAAGCGGGCCCTGTCACCTGAGCGCAGGGAAACTGAGCACCTCCTATCTCACTTAGAAAGCTACAGGTTGGTTTTTCCCATTTCTAGGCAGTCCAGTCCTACCTAGTAGCAGTGTTTGTTCATCTCCAATGACACAAGTAGCCATGCTTGTTTAAGTGAGACAGCCACCATCAAGAGCAAACTCAAGGCTGACAGCTGTAACTAAACTTATTTTTCACCTACATTTCACAGTATAGTCATGGTGAGAAGTGCTTCTATTCAAGCATCCTTCCAGTGGACTAAGAAAAATGGGCATATTCAGTCCCTAACAAGAGATTAAAATTTGGGGTTTTACTAGAGGTAAAATCAAATAAAAAATGGATTCCTCATTAGAAAATAGATAGTTATTTTTTAAAGTTCTACCTTGAGTTGCTACACATCATATGCAAATGTTAAATTATTATATTAAAGCTGTTGGGAATCCTAGGAAGAAAGTATTGCAGTAGATGAAAGCCAGATTTAGAAGATAATAAATAAATAGTGTGGTTCGATATTTACAAAATTTTTCTAGTTAAAATCTTGTGATTTCATGGCATTCACATATTTTGGGTTTTAGAAAATATAAGGCTACCAGGAAAAATGAAAGCCCTTTTTACAAAGTTTACCCTATTTAGGCTTCTTCTAAAATATACAATAAAATACCCACTTGGGCTTATGAAACAACTTCTTCACCATAATCTAGGTATCAGCTAAGAATTTTGTGTGTGTTCTTCCTCAATTTTACACATGCCCTTTAGCTTTTGTGAGACAGAGAAAGAAGTGATAAACTCTTAATCCAAGTCCATAAATCACACCTATCTTGGAAATCCAAGTTGAAAGACATGAATATGAAGAAAATTAAAATCACATTTATCTGCTCAGATATTGGAGTGGCCATTAGAAGTTACAGTGTTCTTTCTACATACTTTACTGCTTTGCTCTATTTTCATTTTATCATTTTCCACTTTTATTCATTTTGCATTTTTAAGTATTATTTATTCCAATTTTTAGTATTAGCAAAGGATATATCTTCATTAATGAATTTAAAGCTTCTGAAATGAAAGCAAAATAAGCAGCCATAAACATGCAAAGACCTGGAATGATAAAATGATATTGACCAAAAAAATGCACTTTCAAGGATGTGGGTTGGCCTGACTAGAGATTAGGGATATATCTATTAATCAGAACTGAGAGACTGGAAGGAAGATGTAGACATTGGCCAGCTAGGGATGGGCCCTATGTAATATAATTAAGGAATTTGAACTTCATGTTGTAGATAACGATAAATAATTGGGAATTTTTGATTCCCCATTGAGAGACTGGAAGGAAGATGTAGACATTGGCCAGCTAGGGATGGGCCCTATGTAATATAATGAAGGAATTTGAACTTCATGTTGTAGATAACGATAAATAATTGGGAATTTTTGATTCCCCATTGGAAGATTTTTAATTAGGGAAATGATATGATTGGATTTGTGTTTTGGATAGATAACACTGTGATCCTTAGAGGGTTGAGTTGGAGGCTTTTTCTACTAAAGATTATTATAATAATCCAGTTTGAAATAACTGAGGCTTTAGTTTAAAGCAGCCGTAGTGGGGATGAAGGGAGGAAAACAGAAAACAAAGAAATAAAACTAAAATGAAAAGACGAAATGAGATGTTTATGGAAAGAGAAGTAAGTTGAGATGAACTCTCTAGTTTTTGGTGAACAGTACTGTCAGTCATAAGACCATGTGGAGGAGAAGGTTTTGGTGAAGGTAAGAAATGCCATTTTGGAGGCTTTGAGTTTGAGATGCTTGAAAATTATCCAGGTGAGTTTGGAAAAATGTATCTATAATTCAAGGGGAAAGTCAGGGGAGAAGCCCAGATTTTGGTGTGAGCTTTTTAAGGAAGTGTGAAGTGAGAGTTAGGAGCTGTTGAGTTGTAATCATAAAATAATGAATGAGGTTTTTAGACTCATTCAAAATTAGTCTATGAATTGACAATATTTTAATGTTGTCGTTATGACATTAAAAATACTGTTCTTTTCCTTTGTCTTCTGACTTCATATAACTTTTTGAAAATCATATATCAACTTTTACAAGAAAAAAATTCTTAATAATTCTCAGAGGTCAAATATTATTTCTCCATTATGAATTATTCAAAGTTAAATGGAAGTCAAACATAGAGACCTGCAGAGAGCAAGTCTTTCTCTGGTGCTGAGTCATGATTGTGACTCTCAGAAATACCTTTATAGTGTTTGATTCTAAGCTTCTGATAATAACTAGTGTCAAAAGATGAGAACATTCTGTACTGGAATTTGAAAAATACCATTGAATAAAAATGAAAGCTCTGTTAACAGAGTTCACCATAAATTCTAAGCTGACCTTTTAGTAGGAAAACTGCTGCAAACCACAAGGGTAGACTCCGGGGAAGGCAGCAGCAGGTTCAGTTTGCAGATTGTGTTTATAGATTGACCCTGGCTGATTTAATTCAATGCTAGTGGGTAGGACAGGTATATAGGAGTGTGCCTTTAAAATAAATATAGGCAATTAGGAACAGCAAATGATAATCATGACACCATTGAAAAAGTGGGAGGGCATGATCTAGTGTAAATCAGTCTCAACATTAATAAACTAAAATTGCTTCAAAATTACTTTTTAACTCAACATTTTCACACCAGATGGGTTATAAACAATAATGCACATGGCTTGCTGGGACACGATTCTTTTTGGGTATTGATACTGGAATTTTGTTTCACTATATCTTCATCTTCATAATTCTATTTAGTATTTTTAATTCTTAGAGATTTTATAAAATAAAGACTCTGCCCTTTACTAAATTGGTGAATTTGTGTGTGCACAAAATATCTTTGTTAAATAAAAGAGCAAATTTGTAATAAAAAATAACCTAGATAGGTATTGCAGTTATATCTATTGGGGAATAATGCATTGTTCTCACTGAACTTCCTTGGCTAAAACTATTTCATTAACATGATTCCTTAATGCTGTGCAAATAAATATATATTAAATAAAATTCCACCAATAAAGTTTAGAACATCTATCAACTCCCTATTAACAAAAATTATCCCACCTAAGAGTAAGAGTCTACCAGTTTTGTACTTAGTTTTTGAGTTTATATTTCTGTTATATCTATTCACTAATAATTAAGTGCAATATCAACATCGTTTTGAAATTTAAGCTATTCTGGCCTTTTGTAGGTAGGCACTTCTTAGACTTTTCATACTGACATATCTGATCTGCTTGCCATCATTCCTTTCCTCTAATAAAGCCACTGTTGATTCGATTGAAGGGAGAATATAAGTAGTGTTATCTTTCAGGGTTTACCAATGCTGACTAGCTGCGGTAATACCTGGGAGTAGTAATTACCTGAGTTTTCAGCTTGTCTGTTTATCACACTGTCAACACTTGACTTCAGTAGAGTATTAAAAAAATATTTTTGAAATGCTACTTTACAACCAAATTGAATGTGTGTGTGTGTGTGTGTGTAGATAGAATTGAGTAGTAATTACCTGAGTTTTCAGCTTGTCTGTTTATCACACTGTCAACACTTGACTTCAGCAGAGTATTAAAAAAATATTTTTGAAATGCTACTTTACAACCAAATTGAATGTGTGTGTGTGTGTGTGTGTGTGTGTAGATAGAATTTTTTTTTTTTGTATGCTCCAGGGGAATATTTTTATCAACCATCAAAGTTGATACAATCCAACAATCATTTCACAGTAGGTCTACCTAAAAACTTTCATGAAGTGTTTTTTACATATTATCATATGTGTAAAGTTATTTAATACACAGAGATTCAATTTTAAATAAGTTCCAAATGAGGGAATATATTTAGCCAATATTATCTTAAATTTGTCACTAGAGAATAATGCTTGTTCATTTTGCCCTTAATCAGATTTTATGTCACATTATTATTATTCTCCTTTTACTACTAGATCTCAGAACAGTGTGTGTGTGTATGTATGAAATGATGAAAACTACCTTTCATCTATTTAATGCATATTTGTTATACACCTAATATGTGACAGGCATTTCTTCTAGTTGTTTTGAATACATCCAGTGAATTTAACAGACAAAAGTCCCTACCCTCATGGGGCTTATATTCTGGCAGTCATGGTTGGGGGTGGAGAGACAGACAATAAATAATTAGCATAATAGGTACTCAAACCACATGGATTTAAGGTGTTGAATGCTATAAAAAATAGATGGGGCATGTGGCTGATGGGACAGTTGAAATTTTAAATAAAGTGGTCAGAATGAGGCCTACCTCATTGAGTACATGACATTTGAGTCAATATTTAAAGGAGATGTGAAAGGTTCAAAGGCATTTTAACAAAGTTTATTTCTCTTTGCATTTCCTCTGGCTTTGATTTCCAGCTTACTGGAGGAGGGAAGTAGGAAGTACGGATTAGAGTTAATGCAATAAAGTTTTTCATTACATACAAGTAGGGATAGATTAAATTTTTTCTACAACTTTAAGGGACAAAACCAAACTTTGATACAGATACAAACTAAGTTTTAATATCTTGTCTTTGCCACTTGCTGGCTCTGGGATCTTACGCAAATTCCGTAAAGTCTGTGAGCTTTAGCTTACTCATCTCTGAAAATGGGATACCACTACTTGTGTTATATTAAATAAAATTGTGCATATTAAGTATTTAGCACAGAGACTGGCATAATACCCAATAAACATTAACTGTTAATTTGTTATTTAATGTCTTAAACCTTGTTTCTGAAAATCTAAAATTTTTCAGTGCCCACCAAACAGAGCTTTCTCTTTAAAGAGAAATTACTAAGTGTCTCTTTACAGTAGTTCTTGCTCATCCCTGGGGGACACATTCCAAGACCCCCAGTGGATGCCTAAAACCGCAGGTGGTACTAAACCTTACACGTATCATCTATATCTATATCTATACCTATATCTATATCTATATCTCTATATCTATATCTATCTAATCTACATCTATATACACTGCTTTTTCCTATACATGCATATCCATGATAAAATTTAATTTATAAATTAAGCACAATGCAGGTGGTACTAAACCTTACACGTATCATCTATATCTATATCTATACCTATATCTATATCTATATCTCTATATCTATATCTATCTAATCTACATCTATATATACTGCTTTTTCCTATACATGCATATCCATGATAAAATTTAATTTATAAATTAAGCACAATGAGATTAACAACAATAACTAATAATAAAATAGAACAATTATAACAATATACTGTAATAAAAGTTATATGAACATGCTCTCTCTCTCTCGCTCACTAAATATTTTACTGTACAGAACTCACCTATTTTCGGACTGTGGATGACTTCAGGCAACTGAAGCCAAAGAAAGGGAAACCTCGGATAAGGGAAGACTACTGGACTCTATAATGGTACATTATTTTTCTGTGTGATCAAAGGAATAAAATGTATGATTTGGAATACTTTGGCTATATTTATTATTAGGAAATACTTGATCAAAATAAGGTAAGGTTATTACTAATACCCACTCACAAGTTAAGACCATTACCCAATTCTGAGTACCCAGGATAAAGTCCACATTCAAGGATTCTTTCCTTGTTTAGAGTTTCATAGAAATATTTTAATTTCTCAAGTTGGTAAATAGACTTGTAGTGATTACCTTTCATTTAGTTCTGTGTTAAGAAATATAAATATCCTAAATACAATAGAGGATTTTCAGGTCTAAGTGAATTTAAAAGGCAGTAGAACATTTCTAGTAGAATATTAGAAAATCAACCTATTATGTTTGAATGTAAACTATTGTGATATTGCTTTTGCTAGAAGATTGACATTCGTCACCTCTTCCATCCCCTCAGCGTGGCATAGGTGGGACATAACATTTATTGGCCAAACTTGTACACTCTTGAGAATAAACAGAGGCAGTATTAATAATTATATTGGGACAGCTAGGACTACCGTGGGCAAACAGAGATGTACATTTGTAAAGCATATCTATGATAAAGTGTAATTTATAAATTCAAGGCAGGTTTTGTAAAGGGCAGCTTTTTTTCACCAGTACTTAAAAGATCTAGCCAGTAGTGTAGAGATGAGTAGATTTTTAAAACTGTGAGATAATTCTTACCTCAGGGATAATTTGAGGAGACAAAACAAAATTACCTTACTTGGAGGCAGGCCAGGAGAACAGAGTTCTTACCCGTGTTTTCTATTTTCATTTTAATAAGCTTTATGAAGTTTCTCATGGATGGTAGTGATTACAAAATTGATTAAAAGCTCATTTTAATTCAGACTTCTCCATACAACATCTTTTCATTAGTTTACTTCTTCAAGTCTTTTTGCTCCGTTTCTTGTATTTCTGTGCATTTCAGTAAATAAGGCTTTATTTGCCTTGGCAAGACCTATGCATCTTACTTATGGAGTGTACAGGCTGGTTTCTTTTCTAATGGACTAGTAGTTACTGTTTTCAAATAGTTGCCTTTGGTCTGTTTGGTCTTACTGTGACTATATGAGCCAATATTCTGAAAGTTTTGGCCACAGTTTTCATCTGCAAATATATTGGAAGAATAACAAATTTTGGTAGGGAGTTGGAGGGTAATGGGAAAATTTTTTTCAAGCCTGCTTGTCTGTTTCCTTGTTCTCTGTCTGAGCAGCAAATTCCAGGGCCGAACTTCAGCACCTAATTCCTTGTGCATGGACAGTCATGGAGAGAAAGACAAGGTGGGAGTAATAAAAACAGAGGTAAAAAGATAATATCGGGGATTTTCAGAGTGCTAGCAAATGTGTTGTTGTCCATTTAGTTTCCAAAAATTATGCTGCTTCTCTGATTCTCAACACAAAAAATAATCTCAAGTGAGTATTAGTCCCAGTATTATAAGAGAGTCACAATTTTTGAAATGGGAAAAACAACCAATTTGAATAGCATGTCATGGAAATGCTAAGGTGAGTACACCCTTTAAAAAGTGGGAGGATGGGTCAAACATAGGCTAGAGGTTGCTGTACGGAGGTAACAGGCGTTAAAATGTGTGTGGAATTATATGCTGAATTCTTCAAGTTCTGACTTCATTCTTGGGAGTACTTTCTTTTATATAGATAGTGATTCCAGAAATGATGCCTCATAATAGTATTTTAGAGGTGCTCTTGGGCACAATAGCTCTAGATAGTAGATATTAGCTAGATATTTGGGGTCTTTGAGGCTGGTTTACTTCCTGGGCTTGTTATATGAGAAACTTCACCTCATCCATTTTGCCTCTAATCACGTTTTCCATTTCTGGTTTGGGCTTCGCTCATAACCCTGTTTTTATATCATAACACTTGCTGTATCAGCACCCGTTCTCTTTCCAGTGCTCAGTTTTAAACAGCCTCATTATGAAAAATATAGTACTTAAAAACATGGCACAAATGTGTATGACTTCAGCACAAGATGAAGAGATTATTGAGAAGTGCTCTGACTGCTAGTAACTCTATCCTAAGGGGGCATTTCACTACTTTAATTGATTTTTTTTCCTGTCCATTTTATTAAGAGCCCTTGGAGAAGCTAAATCGTAGGTTACCTCCTGGAAACAAAGGAACACTCGACTTATTTGTTATGACTACCAATGTGTCCATACTTTTATAAAGTTAAACATTTTCTCATCATTTGAAAATAGCTTACAATGATGAATAAAAAGATGAAGAACAGTTAGTTCTAACTCTAGCTAGTGTCTACTTGATTTTTAAGCATCACATGCTATTTGGGAAAATTAACATAAGTCTTACTTATTTATAGTAGCTTTTTGACAAAAGTAGGAATTACAACTTATTGTATCAAATACAATTACTCTTAAAATATTTTTTTTCTTTAGTTTCACAAAGTCATACCTAGCCAAAATTGCATGACACGGTGAAAGGTCTTCAGATGGAGTCTCCCACTGCTCTAAGTTATGAAAGTTTAGATGACTATATAGTCTTATAAACCGCAAAGGCTCAAAGGCTTTTATAGCCCCAAGGATCAGTTGCCAAATCCTAGAGCTGCTGTGGGCTCTGGGTTGTGATGTTTGTACAAGTTCAGATGTAGTTAAATTCAAATACCATCAATCCCACCTGAAATTTAGGTATTGTAAAAAGGAAATTTGTGATGTTACATTATAAGTTTGTAAATCTGTTTTAGTCTACCAACATTGTTGTTTTCCACTATTGCATTTATACTTTGAGCAATAATGTGTACAAATTAGGTTTACAGACACTTGCAAATAAAATGAGTTTACATTTATTTTCTTCTCATATGTAGAAGGTAAATTTGGGTTTTTGTCATCTAGACATAGGGAGACAAGGTAAAAAGTATGAAAATGTGAGAGCTTCATGTGCATCTCTAAATAGCACGGCTCTGTGTCTCCTACATACAGGAGACCACAGGACCCATAACTCAGTGGGTCCAGGAGCCCTGCTGTGGGCTCCCATCAGCTGAGCCACCTAATCTTCCTGGCCCACGTGCTACAAATGGATCTAATGCTCTTGTCTCCTACATACAGGAGACCACAGGACCCATAACTCAGTGGGTCCAGGAGCCCTGCTGTGAGCTCCCATCAGCTGAGCCACCTAATCTTCCTGGCCCACGTGCTACAAATGGATCTAATGCTCTGGGATTCTTTTACATCAATATTGGCTCTTTCCTACCGAATATTTTCTTTTCTAGTCTTCAAAACTTTCTCCTCATTTAGCTCTAAAAAGATTCTGAAGTAGGAAACAACTTCTCTGTTAACATCTTCCTAAAGCCATATGGGCTTCATTTTAAAAATATAAAAGGTGGGGAGAGGCAAATTCAGATTGCTTTTCTTAATTGCCTTCTCTAAGAAAAAAAGGAAAATACAGAAATATTAACTTCTTCCCTTTTTAGAATGAGTAGGAGATATTTAAGTCTAAAAACCAAGTAATCCAATGCTAGCTTGCCCACTTAATTTAATCAAATACGATTAAAATGATAATAAAATGAGAGGTCAAATTGATTCCATTGAACCTAACAGGATGGATACCATGGCTTCCCTAACTCTTTTTTATATTCCCAATAGGTGTCTTATTTTGAGAAGCTAAATTGATCAAAGTCTATCATTTGAGCAAGTTCCTCTTGTTAAAAAAAAAACCAAAAAACCTAGTTCTAACTTTCACTATGGTCTGCTTGATTTTTAAGTATCATTGCTATTTGGGAAAACTAAACATAAATTTTACTCATTTACAACAGCTTTTTGACAAGAATAGAGATTGTAACTTATTTTATTAGAATTACTATTAAAACATTTTTATTAGTTTAATTTTTTCCCCCACTTCTCACATTTAAAAAATGGCCAAACATACTTATTTTTTACGTTTATGTAAGACACGGGCATTTTAGCTAATGCTTACTTTTGACAGTATCTAACACGTTAGAGTCAAATTATTTTGCTACTGGGGAGAACAATACACCCATTTAAAAAAATGAATTGTTGCTTTATTGTTTGTATTCAACAGCAATGTTATCCATTTAGAAAAAAATAAGTATTCTCTTCTTTCGTCAATAAGAGATCCACTTCATTTATTTCTATTTAGTTGTCTTCTCTTTGTCAGGATTTAGACTAATGAGAAAATCTTAGAAAGATCCTTTACTGTCTAAACACCAAGCACGCAAATGCTTCTCAATAGAAATAACACAAGCAATGCATTCAAAGACAACACGTAGCCTGAGAAATTCTTGTGTGCTGACAGCTCTCCAACAGTGTTGTCACAGCAGGAAGACATCAGTTGAAGAAACAGATAGTGACCTCAAAAAAAGTCTGGTCAGCAGTGTGGACAGGGTTTCACAAGATTATAAATCACCCCAGGGTCGCTCTGTTCCCACCATAAAGAGAGCATGGTCGTTTTATTGTAATCTAATAAGAGATGGGAGCAAAGGACAGCTCCAGTGTGTGTTTGCAAAAAAAATTCTTGATTACAGTTTCAAAACTATACAGTTTCCCTACTATTGAAGTGCAGATTATAGGGGTTAAGGCCATGTTAGGATTGGATTACCTTTATAGCTGTATGTTATCCCCTGGTTCATGAATCAGAAAGTACTTAAATTAAACTGAACATTTGGGAGTAATCCCAGTATGTAGCATGGTGGTAGAAAATTAATCATGATTTGGTGATAGATTAAGCTGTTCATTTGAAAGGGGTCTTTCACAAAATCAGAAAATTAACTGTCTGGTGGGTAGATACTAATATGGGAAAAAAAAACTACATATGTATTTCACAAGTTATGTTGGATGAAAATGTGAGAGCTTCATGTGCATCTCTAAATAGCACGGCTCTGTGTCTCCTACATACAGGAGACCACAGGACCCATAACTCAGTGGGTCCAGGAGCCCTGCTGTGGGCTCCCATCAGCTGAGCCACCTAATCTTCCTGGCCCACGTGCTACAAATGGATCTAATGCTCTGGGATTCTTTTACATCAATATTGGCTCTTTCCTACCGAATATTTTCTTTTCTAGTCTTCAAAACTTTCTCCTCATTTAGCTCTAAAAAGATTCTGAAGTAGGAAACAACTTCTCTGTTAACATCTTCCTAAAGCCATATGGGCTTCATTTTAAAAATATAAAAGGTGGGGAGAGGCAAATTCAGATTGCTTTTCTTAATTGCCTTCTCTAAGAAAAAAAGGAAAATACAGAAATATTAACTTCTTCCCTTTTTAGAATGAAATGCACTTACTCTGATTTATCATTTCTGACATTAGCATGTACCATGCTGCTCTCCGGGAAACAAAATGGTTGCACCTGAGGACAGTGATATAAACACTACTTTGATTATTTGAAACAAACCATTAGGCTTTGATGAAAGAACTATTACCATGGTGGATCCTGTACAGGGAGAGAGTGCTAGGAGATAATGGATGAGCAGTCTACAATTACTTGCTTAGAATTTAAAGAAGTCAAAGCTTAGTTTCTAGGAGGAAATAGATGTATAAAATGAATTGAATTTTGTATGAATGTATACAGTTAAATTTTTACTGCTAATACATACTTAGTTGCAGTAACTTTCTTATCTTTTATATCAAATTCATTCAAATTAGATAAACTTATTCTAATGTCAAATTAATTGCATTTTTAAATTAAGTCTTAAATCATTCTATTGCATTATTCAAAAATAATTTCCTAAACTGGATTTTACTTATTTGCATCTAGAGACTAAAAGATGCTTTCTTTTACTTATATATTCACACACACACACATGCATGCACACACTCACAATCAAGCCTAATTATAAATAAAATACCTATTTATCCTATGTGATTTGTAGATGGAGATTACATTTGATCAAAACATGTATATAAAATATACCCCCAACTACCCAACTACTAAAATTTCCCCACTATAAAGAAATTTTATTTAAAAGGTATGAGTTAATATAAAATATTTAGGTTTGGGGGGAGAGTAACTCTTTTAACTTCCCTACATTATTCAGTATTGAAACCAAAACACCTGGTCTTCAGAAAACAGGATTTAAGTCAATCTATGTGGGAGAGGAGTGTGGAGAGGGAGACTGGGAAGAGGGGATGACAGATACAAGCAGGGCAGCAAAAGCCTCAATCAAGCCTAATTATAAATAAAATACCTATTTATCCTATGTGATTTGTAGATGGAGATTACACTTGATCAAAACATGTATATAAAATATACCCCCAACTACCCAACTACTAAAATTTCCCCACTATAAAGAAATTTTATTTAAAAGGTATGAGTTAATAATATAAAATATTTAGGTTTGGGGGGAGATTAACTCTTTTAACTTCCCTACATTATTCAGTATTGAAACCAGAACACCTGGTCTTCAGAAAACAGGATTTAAGTCAATCTATGTGGGAGAGCAGTGTGGAGAGGGAGACTGGGAAGAGGGGATGACAGATACAAGCAGGGCAGCAAAAGCCTCGGATGTATAAAATGAATTGAATTTTGTATGAATGTATACAGTTAAATTTTTACTGCTAATACAAACTTAGTTGCAGTAACTTTCTTATCTTTTATATCAAATTAATTCAAATTAGATAAACTTATTCTAATGTCAAATTAATTGCATTTTTAAATTAAGTCTTAAATCATTCTATTGCATTATTCAAAAATAATTTCCTAAACTGGATTTTACTTATTTGCATCTAGAGACTAAAAGATGCTTTCTTTTACTTATATATTCACACACACACACATGCATGCACACACTCACAATCAAGCCTAATTATAAATAAAATACCTATTTATCCTATGTGATTTGTAGATGGAGATTACACTTGATCAAAACATGTATATAAAATATACCCCCAACTACCCAACTACTAAAATTTCCCCACTATAAAGAAATTTTATTTAAAAGGTATGAGTTAATAATATAAAATATTTAGGTTTGGGGGGAGATTAACTCTTTTAACTTCCCTACATTATTCAGTATTGAAACCAGAACACCTGGTCTTCAGAAAACAGGATTTAAGTCAATCTATGTGGGAGAGGAGTGTGGAGAGGGAGACTGGGAAGAGGGGATGACAGATACAAGCAGGGCAGCAAAAGCCTCAATGAGTGGTGGATGAGCAACACCAGAGATGAGCCTAAAAGACCACAGGCTTTCGAGGTCAGAGACAGGAGCGCCCAGGCTGGAGGTGAGGGAAAGTAGGAGAGGGGAACTACCAAAGTGGAAGGGAAGGTCAAAGCACAGAGGCACCCCCCAAGGAAACCAACACAGTTTCTTTCAGTTTTGTCATGAGCCTACTTCTATGAAAAGTGAGTAGCATTTTCAAAAATTTGTCTTATTCAAATGATTTGCCTTGTAAATGGCACATTATGTATATGCTGTTTTATGGTTGAATATATGTTTTTCTGCCACATTATGGTTTATAATGTAAAAGGCGTAAAATTTTAAGAAGATGTTTTAAAACTTTATTTTGTATTAGTCTACACTACATTTGGATGTTGATGGGACAATTGTAATTAGCTTTATTCACAGAGGTACAAGGTCTTGCTTGAGGTGAAGGACAGTAAGCTGCAGAGAGATGCAGAACCAGATCTTATCACTCTGTCCTGTGCCTTTCTGTTACCCTGTGATGCAGCTTCACACTTTTGAAAGATGTGGTTTCCCCATCCTCAGGGTTCAAGTCTTTTTCAAAAGAGATTAGTCCAGAAAACAATGCAAAAAAAGTCCCTATGTGATTTTATTTTTGGTGTACCTCAATGTGGTTTATGTATAAATTTTATTCACAGAGGATAGGAAGGATGACTTCTGTTTAGTGGCGTTAAAGGTAACCAACTGGTGTTGCAGGCATCGACACAGCACCTGAATTTAATGTCTGTGTTGCAATACCTCTTTACTCAGTTAATCAAAACCTATCAGAAGGATTATAAATTTACAGATAACCTCAGGTGAAGATTAAATGATTTCATAAGATTAATGGCACTGTTCTTTGTTACTGTCCACTACACAATGCAATTGCTCTAAAATTCAGTTGCCAGTTTTCAAAAAAGGAACAGAGACACTTGCCTTCATGAAGGATTTGCTGTTTAATCTATGCCTTAAAATCAAGAACATAGGAAATCCTAATCAGCTATATATTTATGACTTTTTCCCTATTCTTTTCTAACTACTTCAACTGGCATGCACAGTCTGAAGTTCTATTATCAGTGACATGAATTAAATTGTAAATGTTGAAAGGACACTGTCCCATTGAAGGTGAATCCAGTGTTTTTATAAACTTAATAAGGAGCGTTCCATCAATGACCTTATTCTTCTGTAGTATGTTGACAATCTTTTGATGTAGTTCTTACTCTCTCGCTCTCGGCTTCATTCTTTGGGTCTGCTGGTGCTTCTGCTATTGTGGAATCATTTCCTGGTTGAATGAATGTTTTCTCAAGTTTGGAACTTACTGCACAACCCAAGGATGCCTTACTAATTACATTGCACAATTATTTTGTTTTTAGCCAGCTTGGCATTGAAGGCTGTTCTCTCTCCATTAATGAAGCCCATGTCGTAATGATTAATTTTAGGTTCTTGCAGCCAATGTGTTATATAACAGGAGGTGATCTACTTTAGGGAGTTGTAAGTAAGTAGGCTCCAGATCCAGCTTTACCTACATCCCTGAAGACAATGATTATAACATAACCTTCTTAGATACTGGTAAATTGGAACTCATGAACTATGTTAGAGGCATAAAAATGGATTTGTATGCAGGTGGTTAGAATCTAACGCTGCAAAGAACAACTTTTTCTCATTTACATGTAATTTCTTTATTTTCAATCAAAAATCATTTCAAATTTAGATTATAAAAGGAGCCTAGCATGTTAGAACCCATTATCAAGATGATAATAATAATCCCATTCTCTTGGATGTTCTTAATTACTATCCTAGTGGTGGAACTTGAATGTCTTACGGGAACCCAGGACAGATTGAATTGTAAAGCATTCAGAAGAATTTGGTTCAGGATTACTGATACTTTCCTATTCCAACTTATAGTTAATAAGAATTCAAGCCATTAGCCCCAGTTGAGCAGTCAACAAACATCTGTGAGTGCCTTATTGGTCAGACCATTCTTTTAGATGTTGAAGAGAACATGGTAAATAAAACAGCAGTTTCTGTCCTCAGTGATCTACTATGTGTATGTGTATATATATGTATGCATGTATGTGTGTGTGTGTGTGTATATATATATACATACATGTAAACATGTAAGTAGAATAAAGTGCATTAAGTGCACTTTTATCTGTGTGGGTATACAGGCACACACATGTATAATAGGCACTATATATATAGATAGATAGATATATATAAAAAAACATATTTTATTTTACTTATAGCTTCATGTTCATACAACCACGGGTGTTATAGCAGCAGGGGAGAGGTGTCTCCCCCCCAGGGGGTTGGCATGGACAAGCACGGGAATGGGAAAGAAGGCAGGTAATATTTGCTCCCGGATGAGGTAGTACCTGAACCGTCTTACAGGAGGACTAACGGGAGAGGGCGGCATCTGGGCACATGGGACAGCATGAGCATGGACTTGCCTATAACAAATAGTTTTGTGTATCCTAGAAAACTGCAAAACATTTTGACGTAGAGTAGAGGGCAAAAATTCCTGAAAGGTTAGGAAAGGTCCAGATCAAAAAAACTTTCTTTCTTTCTTTAGTTTTTGGACTGATTTAATTTAGAATCATTCAAAAAAACCTAAAACCAATGTTTATCTAAAAAAGCAATATGCCATTCAGAATCAGGATTAGGAAAGGAAATGATAAAGTTGACAAATATGTTTTATATTGATATGTATATATTATATGCAGCATTGTTTTGTTCCTATAAAAAATATTTCTTTTAATATCAAGCAGTCAAATTGACATTTCAATACATGTTTTTAGCTTCTTGTTTTTAAGATGCAGTATTTGGAATTGAGATCGATATGCCAAAGGCGGTGGACTCAGGGTGTTAATTCTTTCCATCTCTTTAGTTTTACATGTGCATGGATACAGCTGTTTGTGCTGTTGCCAGATGTCAGATTAGGGGCTTCAGGAAGCTTTCCACATATTGGCTGTTTCCCAGAGGTAAAATATTGTACTGCATAATAACATTCTTGAACAATAAGTGCAAGTTGTCTTTATGTTTAGATTTTTTTAGATATCAATCAGAAACATATTGAATAAATGTATATCCACCCAAAAACTTGTACACAAGTGTTCATAGCAACATTATTTATAGTAGCCCAGACCAGGAAACAACCCAAATGTCTATGAACTGATGAATATATAAATACAATGTGTATATCCATGCAATGGGGTATTACTCAGTATTAATAAGAAATGAAGTACTGATACATGCTACAACATAGATGAACCTTGAAAACATTCTGCTAAGTGAAAGAAGCCAGACTCAAAAGACTGTGATTCCATTTATAGAAATTGATCAGAATAGACAAAATTACACAGACCTAAAGTAGGTTAGTGTTTGCCTAGGGCTGGGGGATTGGGTGGGTTGGAAAGTGACTGCTAATGGGTATGGGATTTCTTTTAAGGGGGGCAAAATATTCTAAGATTAGGTTGTGGTGATGTTAACTGTTGATTCGCATACTTTGAGTGAAAGTACAATATGTGAATTATTTCTCAACAAAGGTGTGAAAAAAGTGAGAAATATTGAATAGCTAGGATAAGGAGGTGAGTTAAATAATGCAAAATTATCACCTGTGCAGTTGTTTATTCTTTATAATGTTTTTAAGTAAAATATGTGAACTAAATTAGTAAATAAAAAGACAAACTAAGTATAAAGCACATAATTAATGACATATTTAAGGATATCCTTTTAAATTATTTATTTAAAATATTTGTTAACCTTTAATCTATCAATTTTGGTACTTATGAAAATTAATAAATTAGTAGTTTTCTTACCTCCCAAGCCAGTCTGATGATTTTCCCATTTCTTTTTCCTGTGAAAATCTCTTTAATTTAAGACTTGATTATTTGAATTTAATAGTATGTTCAATTATCAAAATAAATTTTAAGCAACAGTATTAAAATTTCCATGTTTACAAAATGTATAAATAGTGATATCTTTAGCCTGAAATTTCCCAAGGCAATGAATGTGTTGCAACAGAGCTTGTACTTTATTGACTTTATGGAAAGAAAAAATACATGCATTTTAGGGCAAATTCCCCCATTGTGTAAAATACTTCCTGAGAGTAAGTGAGGAGTTATATTAACTCTTTTGATCAAGTAGTAATTGAAATCATACCCTAGTGGCTAGAAAGAGTTCTCTTCCAAAACTGCTAGAAAACAAACAAACAAAAGAAAGATGGTGAATTATAGTTTTAATAGAAAGAGAAATGCCCTGTTACAAACCTGGAAAAAACCTAAATAAAAATTAAGTCTATCATAGCCTGGCCTGCCCAATTAGCTCCTTTTATCCTTCCTTCCCTCCCTTCCTCCCCCCCATCCTTTTTTACCCCTTCAATCACTCATTCATTTATTTCTAGTTCCTGAGTCCCAGCCTCAGTCTGCGTATATATTACTCTTACCGTGGCAAGAGTATCCTTTTTTATCTGGCATGTTTATGTTGTATATGTAATATTCAGCTATTAATTGAGCATTTGTTCAGAGTATTAGGCAAAGTTTCTCTCCTCTTTTCCCGATTTCAGTCTGTCAACTTGTTATAGAAAAGGGGTTGTATTATTTTATTCCTTTATTTTCTGAATAATTAGTTAACCTTGAATATACATTTCTGAGTCCCAGCTGACTCTTTTTTTTTTTACCAGTAATAATATAAAATGTTTATGGTTGTCATGGAGATAAAGTTTAATGATTTGTGTGTGGAGCTTAAGTCTTGGCTCATTGTAAACAGGAAATGACAACATTTTATTGGAGACCCTCCATTTATATAACACCATACTGTGTAATAAGAGTTAAACAAAAGAAATATGTTAAAGTTTTAGACTGACTTTTCAAAACTTACATTTTTTCATTTTTAAATTTAGAATGATATAATTATATTTCTTCTTTAATTACATGGAATGTGGCAACAAATTTAAAGAATTTTGAGCTACTCCATATGGAAAAAAGTAGTAAGCTCTTTTTCCTTGATAACCAATGAATTAATAGAATTTATACAGCATAATTTAGCAAGTATTTGGTATAATTCCTAATAAATAATTAGCCCTCTATTTTGAGTGGGGGAAAGTATTTCAATAATTGTGCATCATTTTTTGCAGAGAGCATAAGTCTCCAGAAGAATAACCTTTTAAGCTCTTGTCTTTTAGCATCTGTTTACTGATTTGAAATACTTTCACGTGATCATTTAGCAGTGATTATCTTATAACTATGTTGCCATTGCAAGCATTTTTTAAAAAATTTATGATAATTTGGCTTGAAATGCCTTTTTGAACAGTCAAGAAACTATTAAGTTTTATCTACAATTGCTTTCTTTTAGTCCTAAGTTTAATGCTACCTTTGGCTATCTGTGATATAATACATTAAATGACTTTCTCAGCTGTTCCATATTTTAGGTACAGGCTTAACATCCAGGAGTATTTCATTATATGATGATTTTGATTATAATACCAGAAATAAAAGGAAATGTATTTCTCAGTGCATCAGTGAAAAAGTTTAAATAAGTTAATCACTCGTCTTTATGAGGCCTTTCATTTCATAGCTCGATAGCTCTCTAAAGTTCCATTGTCATTTTTTAGTATCATTATGTGCATGCATCTAGAAACAGGAGGTTTAGCTAAGAGATGAAATCCTTTTAATTTCCAATTTGAACACATTGACCCTTTCCTTTGTCTTAATAAGTAGAATAACTCTGATTGCTGGATTTTTTAATGGAAACAAAAGATTGAACAATTTTACTGTCTTATCTTTACAGCTTGCAGAAAAGACATTTTAATGAAAGTGTTGCTTTTGTTTGTTATTAATATGTATGAAATAGGAAAAAGTAACAATAATTTTTGATACTTTATTTTTCTTATTTATCATCACAGTTAGTGATATTCAGCTTTGCAGAAAATTCTGAGCCAAGGCATACCACCACTCTCGTAGTGTTCCTGTGTAATTTTTCAAGATAATGCAAAGATACATTTTCTGTAGATTTTTAATAACTCTGAAACTATATATTCAAATATATGTAAATGATTTTTTCTATATTTTGATGCATAATGCATTACTTTGAAATTATGGTTTGATTTTTTTTCTACTTTGTATAACCATTAAATTCTTAAAAATAAAAACAAGAGATATTTGCTTTTTGTTTTTTTAAATTCTCTCCCTTGTTCCTTTGATATCCACATAAGGCCCTAGTGGACTATTAGCCACTTATTTCAGCACAGAGACTTTGAAAAACTATTACATCTAAACCTTTCCCTTAAACTGTGGTGTCTAAAGTGACAGGTTAATTTCAAATTCAGTTTTGATTGAGCATATGCCACTTTTTTTTACATGCTTTACATAACTAAAATAGAGCTGTCTTTAGAATTCCTTAGGAAAATGAACCCTAATCAAGGAAAGTTTTCTTCAGTAAATGTCTTTCCACGTTCATTGCAATTTTTGGAAACATGCAGTATATTAGATATAATAATGTACACAAGAATTATGAGAGCCCAGCATCAAGTACATATATGGAATGGTCATCTTGCTCTTTTCTTTAATTTAAGAAATCCATCAGGAAGGAGTCAAAGAAAATAAAGATATACCTCATTTTACTTTTCCTGTTTAACAGAGAGTGTAGCTACTAATGCATGTAACGTTCTGCAAGATGCAATTTTGGTATTTTGCAGGTAGCTCTGTTCACTACAAATACAGTGGAAGTCACATTTATTTTCCAATTATAGAATTAGTTTATTTAACATTGGATGTCTTAATTAATGATAATGAATTATAAGCACATTTAGGATTGTATTGTATCAAAATTTGTGTGGGTGTGGGTGTGGTTTATGTGTTTGTATGAATATATGAGGTTACTTAAAAATTTTCTTAGAAAAATGGAATTAAAAGATAATACGGATCTTTCCATGAGTTTTTTGAACACCCCTCATGTAATTTTGCTGGTTTAATTTTTAAGGGAGAACAGGAAGTAGATAATATTTCACTTGTTTAACAGTTACCAAACAAGAATTATTAAACAGTACTGTGGTATAGAGACTGTGAATATCTTAAATGTTTTATAATGGTTGGATAGAGGAACAAAAACAAAAATTGTATATTATTTTAACTTAAAAAAATAGAGCCATATTCTCATCATCTGAGTGTATAGATCTTAGAAAAAAGACAATAAACATAGACATTCCCACCTTGCAGGAATATCCAAATAGAAATTAGAGACTGAATATTGTGCAGAAAAGAGGATGCAGCCTACCTTAGGAAAAACAATTAAAATTAATGGGCTAGATGATATTTAAAATCTCAGAATAATCAAGCTGAGAAGGGACTTCAGGATCTTCTACTCAGCTTCCCATAATTCGGAGATGAGAGGGCTGAGGCACATAGAGGGGCTTTGTAAGCCAAGAGGAGAGACATTATGTATAGCAGTGGGACGATGGGTGGAAACGGATAGTGTACATCAATTTCCAATTCTAGTAAAGTAGAACAAATATTAACAGTAAGGCAGTTAAAAGGAACTAAACACCACATGAGAGGATTGGTCTACTGAAGCCCATGTTCATGAATTGGAGACGTGGGTGAACTCTGAGTGAGGCCATCACTTCCAATGCTTTGATTAAGAATCTGTAGGATCTTTCTTCTACTATGTCCACTTATGAACTTTTCCGGAGTTGGTCCTGCTTTCTCAGGCCGTGTCTTCATGTATAGATGTGTTTGGCCACTTTAACATACAGCTATTGTATCTTATTGGCTTTTATTTTGGTCTAGAGCTCTGGTATTAGATATGCAAGGTTCAAACTTAGGGTTTTATCCATTTGAGACAGGACCGACGTTGTGATGAGGTCATAAGAAGAGAAACATGGGAGACCTTCCTTCCCATTTTGTTCTTTCTTTTGGTTGTTCCATTCTGATAAAGCTACCCTTCCACTCCTGTGAACATTTCTTAAAAAACAATTGATAATCCTATTCTTTTTCAGTAGAATCATACTAGGAAAATGATCTATTGCAAAAGAACATTTCTAATGCTCTTTCTACATTAGAGTGTGAATTTATAACTATATGCTGCTCTACTCATGATATTTTTATTGGATTTATATTTCCAAATAATTTTCAAATTTTGATTTGACATATGCTGAGCTCTGGGTTTATTTATTTATTTATTTATTTATTTATTTATTTATTTATTTATTTATTTATTTATTTATTTATTTATTTATTTATTTATTTATTTATTTATTTATTTATTTATTTATTTATTTATTTATTTATTTATTTATTTATTTATTTATTTATTTATTTATTTATTTATTTATTTATTTATTTATTTATTTATTTATTTATTTATTTATTTATTTATTTATTTATTTATTTATTTATTTATTTATTTATTTTTTTTTTTTTTTTTTTTTTTTTTTTTTTACTAATCGGAAGGTAAAAATAATACGTTTGGAAATTTATTGGTGAGTATTAGTTACTATTGACGCCTAACCTGGGGGAGGGGCTGAGGCAGTGCAAGAGTAGAGATAAGATGACCACAGAGGAAGTGGTATCTAGAAGAGGCAAGAAATGGTGTGGACTTGGGCGAGGGTCACAGCCCTGGAGATGGTGATGATTAACAACCTACAGTGACTTCTCACTACAACTAAAGTAAACCTAAACTCCTTACTGCACTTGCAGGCATTCCATGACCTGTCCCTTCCTGCCTTCTCCAGCCTCACCTCCAATCAAGCTCCATCCACAATCACCTCGTCTCTAATCTTGTATTCGTCAAGCTCCTCCGTTGGTCTCTTATTATTCAAGCCTCCACTTACCCCTCAGAGTGCCCTTCACAACCTAGCAAAAGCATACCCGCATTCCAGTTACTTTCTTTCAGTCCCCCATTTTCTCTTAATTATAGTATGTGCTTATTTTATTTACTTGCCTCATATTACCAAACATTCTAGTTCCTTGAGGGCAGGAGCTATTGGTCTACTTCAATGTTGTGCTAGAGAGATATAATGTGAGACATAAATGTAACTTAGCAACATTTTAAAAAGTGGAAAAATAAAACAGGTGAAATTAATTTTACTTTTATATTTAATTTCCTCAATATATCCAGAATATTTTCATTTCAATCTACCAATATAAACAAATCTTTAATGAGATGTTTTACATTTCTTTTTCATAGGAAGTCTTTGGAATCCAGTGTGGTGTTTACACTTAGAGCACGTGCCATCCAGACATTTCAAGGAGTCACATTTCACTCAGTGGCTCCTTGTGGCTGGCGGTTGCTATATTGTTCAGTGCAGGCCTAGTTCCCTGATGTGTCACTAGAATCTCTACCACCTAGAACAGTGCTGGCCATTTATTAAGAACAATATGTATTCAATAACTGATTCACCAACTGGCAGAAATACATTGCATTTAGACATCTTAGTGTGTTGGAGCTGTAACAGTGGCAAAGTGAGTCAGATTGTTGTTCTGGAAACAGCACTCTACACAATTTACTGTCCTGGGGTCTAATATACAGTCCAGCCATTACTCTATAACTTGGACAGTTCCACTTCTCTGGCCCATGGTTTGTCCTACCTGTAGAGTGAAGAGGTTGGGCTAGCTGACCTTCGATGTCATTCCACTTCTGATATTATATATTTCCTTTCTCCCCACTTTTAATTTTGCTCACATATTATAATCTTGCCTTTCCTTGAGGAGTACAGTCCAGGAAAAAATGGGACAAAGGGTCAGATGTCACTAAATTTTATTATAGATTCTCACTATTTCTATCACTTATACTAAGGTGATATCCTGAAAGCCCTGATTGTATTTCTATAGTTATTACATTATTAACTTATTAATATAGACATGTAGATATTTTCATTGAAATATTTTCCTTTTTGATTTATTAGGTGTTTTCTAAATTTTGTTAATTCAAGACAATTTTAGTTTGGGTTAATCTGAGCTTATTTTAAAACCTGATAAAAATGTTAACTTTCTCTTATTGTTGACATAGCCTGTAGTTTAAGGTCATGCATGTTTATTATTAAGTATTATATCTGTTATGTGAAATTTTTCTTATTTCATTTATTGGGTTTCATTTACTTGGGAAAATGTCAAACCATTTCCCTAAAAGAGGACTTGAAAAATCACTCAAATCAGTGTTCTGAAAGGCAGTTCGTTTTTTTTTTTTTATCATTCTACTCAATACCTTGTTCAGTTATTTTAAATTCTGATATGCCTAGTTGTTTTCCTTTTATAAATGGCTGTAAATGCTATTACCATCTTGTTTGAAAATGTGTCATTTCACAGACTGTGTCTATATGGAAGGAAAAGTGCTTCACCAGTTCACCAAGTTAAGGCGAGTGTTATTTTAGGCAATGGTAATAACGAATAACATTGTGCATTGAAGTCTGGCTCTCGCTCAGCTACTTCCCATTTTTTTCTAGAGCTACATGAATACTTTCAAACCCACACCTAGAAAACAATCTGTGGTCATTTTTACTTGGACAGTCTTGCTCCAAGGAATATTTGGACATTAGCATAAAGGTTGTACATGTTACACAAAGTGTAATTAAAGAAGCTTTGATCCCCAAATGTCAACTAGCTTGCTAAGTGTCATAACAAAGTGTCAAGCATCTGGTATACAGTTAATTTGTAGTCATTAACTCCATATTGTTGATGTGACAGTTTGTTAGCAAAGCAAGCTTGACAGTTGCATTTTATTCTTGATTGACACCTACAGACCTCCCCACCCGTTTAGTTTACATTCCTGTTGAGGTTTCCTCAGGTTGCATTTTTACTGCTTAATTTCCCCCAACTTATTAGTTGAAGTGCTGGTAAACTTTTAAAAACATATGCTATGTTAGTACAGAGTTTCAAGTTCCTCCTCTAAAATGTTCTGAATTTGCAATAATCCTGGAAATAAAGAAATGCTTGATGATCTTTTTTAAAATCTAAAGTTTTTTTTTCAAGTAATGTAACAACATATGCATTATCCTGATGCATAATTGTCCCACATAACATATTTATAATATGACAATTGCTATGGCAATTAATCTAGTCAGCACTAATTTCTTGTATAGTTCCATTAATATTTCCACTTTTCAAAGGCTCAGAAAACAGATAACTGGATACTTCATCATATTGTAATTGCATTGATTTAATCCAAAGAGTCCATTACAATCTAATTTCTGTCCTTAATGCTTTAAAATTTTAGTTGTATTGAATTATATGTAACCTGTTTGATGCCAGGTTTTTATTAATTGAATCCCATTTAAAAATGTTTGTAGATACATCTTTCCTTACTCTCATATACTCTCTTATTTTACCCATTCTGCATTCATATATGCAGGGTATTACTTTAATAAATTATGTGAAGGGAGAATCAAATACATTTTTATATTATGAAATATAGTTTATATTGATATAAACAACTTATACTTATTTAATTCCTGTAGCTTGAGCAAAATGCATGATTTATAAACTTGTATAAAGTTGTAGCAACAACCAGAAAGTTTCATTCACTACAGGTCCATTCATTTGGGGAAACTAGACTTTCTAGACAAACACAATGAAACTACTGATGGAAAGGTTTGGGATTCATATTCATTCATCCAGTTTATTTTCTGCTAGTAGATAAGGCCACAGTCAATTCATTTGTTGACAGGGTCATAATCCACTTATTTAATCACTTGCATTAATTTTATCTTTTGCCTTGAAATAATTATTACATGAATACAGTGTCACCATAGAGAGAGTGATTCAGACTCCAAGCCCAAGCCTGGCTGAGGGCTTGAAGTCTCAATTCAAGCCTTCATTTGCCCTCAAATTGGCATCTCACATTGGATGAATATATTCATCTGTTTAAGCTTCAAGTTCCTTGAGCTATAAAATGAAGTCACTGGACTAGATAACCTCTTAATGTTTCTTCTAACTCTGAAAATTATAAATTTTCATATTTATTTTACATTATGATTGGGAAAGGGCTATTCACTTATATATTAATATGATATGCCTCGTAGAACTTGTGCTTTTGAGTGTTGCATATGGTAGCCTATGTGAATATTCTCACACATTTCTGGTGTATCTGTTACTTGACTTGGATGAGAAGTAGTCAAATGAGATTATGTTATAAGCTTGTTCTTAAAGCTGTTCCATGCAATAGTTGCTTTCCTTTCCCGGCTGTACTATCTTTGAGTTGGAGAAGGAATGAACTTTCCCTCAGAAGGAAGAAAGGAAACCTCATTAATGGAAATACAGGAGTCATCTGTGGGGGAGCTGAGAACATGGATCTGGATGTCAGAGGAGTTAAGGGACTGCAGCTTGAATCTGAGCTCTTACATCTGACACACCCAGGTGATCCCTAGCTCAATCACATGATAAGACCTTGCGGTTGTGACTCTACACGTACAGACCTCTATTTCTTTATCCTAAATATAAAATAATATATACCTTGCAAAGTTTGTGGTATTCAATAGTATAATGTTTGTGGTGTGTGGGTAAAATGTCTGATTCTTGGTAAGAGTTATATAAACAGTAGTTATGACTACTAAGTAAACTTCTCTCTCTGTGAAAGGATAATAAAACTTATTACCTACGACTGGAATGCATATGATGACTGAGTGCAGTGCCTAGAACATTATAGGCACTCAGTTAATATTTTTGAATGTATGGAGTCCATTATATTTGTTTGAAAATTCTGAATGTGCTTAAGAAACTAGGCATATCAACAAACTTTTCAGGAGAAGCCATGTGTAAAACCTATAGGACGAAGTTTGACTTGGGCCGTGATTGTGTGGAAGAATAGCTATGAGTTTTCACATCTTGCAAAGTAGTAGTCCTGGTCAGATCCAGCAATTTGAGGCTGCCCCACTGCACTGTTTTTTAGCACTTAAATTCATGTGAAATCGTAATTTAAATGCTAATGGCAGTTTAGGTGATAGATATAGATCTTTGAATTATAAATTAGATCATGATGGTGGAAATAAGTCTTTTACAGGTGTCTCCCTTTTTTGTAGCTCACAACTTTAGCCTCTTCCTTTTAAGAGAGATCCCTAGTTAAATGGTTTCATATATTTGTTTGTTAATATATAATAATATATAAAATGCACATCTATAGGACATATATATTAAATGTTGGAATCAATTGGAAATGGGCTTCAGGGAACTGTTACTTAATTTATTTTACTTATGTTTATGGTGGTGCCTTTTGATTCCCCCTAACCACCATTGACCTGTCCTTTATTGCAAATCATAGTATATAATTTTGGATTGAAGGTAATGTCTTTAAATTTAAATTCATCAAAATAAAAAGAATACATTTCTTTTAAGAATAGAGGTTAATTAAGTACAACTGAAACATCAGTAAATGTGCAAAATTATCCTATAGCTCTAAGATTTTTAAGGGAGACAACAAATAGACATGAAAATATAACATATCAGAACATATTATGCTGATACTTTCTGCAAGAGAGACAGGTGGGCACTAAAGATCATGAACAGTTCAATTTATATCCTTGAGAGGGGAGACAACAAATAGACATGAAAATATAACATATCAGAACATATTATGCTGATACTTTCTGTAAGAGAGACAGGTGGGCACTAAAGATCATGAACAGTTCAATTTATATCCTTGAGAATAGAAACACTTTTTTTTATTAAAATGTATATAAAATTAGAGATTTATGCTTATATTTAAACACATGATCTTGAGTCTAATCCACTGGAAAAGTCTATTAATTAATCATAAATCCAGGGTAAAAATAAAATATGTAGAAGGCCATTGTGATCCTTGAAATTAGTAATAGGAGCACAATTTTAAACAGCTGTAGGTCAATTTAATTTGTAAGTCAGTTTTTGAAATATTTCAAATACATGAGAGAGAAAAAATATGTAAATTCCTAGAGAATGAGGAGGGATAGAAGGAAAGCTGTTCCGTTTGTTCTGTTTCAACTTACAAATGCTTAAGACCCATTTGTGATAAAAGACTCAGGTTTCAAAATCTTTTAACAGCTTATATAGCAACTACCAGTTTCCAAAAATATTCTTACAAATATTACTTTATTTGTTCACAGAAGTAGGAACTGAGGTCCAGGGGCTATGCCAAAGGATGCTTCAATTACCTTCCTATTACTTGCTCTCTGCAGCACGATGGAAGGTAAAATAGCAAAGGCATAGAGTGAGGTGTGTACTTCTGGCTTAATAAGCCCAAAACTTAACTCCATGAAATTTCCAAGAGTTTCTGCATGGTTACTTGGTGTGGGGTGAGGTACTTTCAAAGGTGTCAGAGGTTCAATAATTAAATGATAAACTGGTAGTCAACCAGTGGTTTGTAGAGGTAATACAGCTGTCTGAGAGAGCTTTAAGGGAAAGTTAGTTCATAAATTGTGATGGAAAAATCAAATGGGCCGCATCTACTGTTTGGAAGTTGAACTAATTTCAGGAAATATTTTATGGAAACTTGCTTTTTTGTATTCTATCTGTATATAATAGACATGTGGGATTTTTCTGTTACAGGCTTCTTTGGTACAAGGCCAATTATGCATTTTATAATTTCAAATAAATATTTGTAAATTATTTTAGTGTTTCACCTGTGATAATTTTGCTTGGATCTTGTTGGAGAGCTGTACTACCAGTCTTGAGGAAACTCAAGAATATCAAAGAAATCTGTAATTTAAATTTTGATATATTAATTACACTGGTGCAAAGTTAATAAATTAGTAAGAAATTTCTTTGTTTGCCAAATGTCAGATAGCTTACTTAGGAATAGAACTGGCAAGTTTGTATTGAAGGGAGGTGAACTATTTGTCCTATTTCCTTCAAACCAATATGATAAAATATTCACAGAATATTATAGAAAATTTTTTCTAGTTCAGCAGAATGCTTTTCCATATGATTTTCCTGTTGAGCTGGGACATTTGTAATCTATGCTAATGAGTATAAGACCCATTGCAGATTGCAGTATTTTGGGAATTAGCAACTAAGCAAAACACACAAATTAAAGAATCAAGGGCATCATAAAATGTACTGCATCATAAAATCTACTTGTTCATTTATTTTGACAAGTGTAGTTTAATTTAAATTATTTATGATACTGTGTACTCGACAAGTAACTGTAACGTAGTACATTTTGTTAAAAATAATGAAGTTGAAGCTATATGAGCTTTTATATATCATTGTGTTAAAAGATTAGAGCAATCAATTCATCTTTTCTCTACCATTTCTACAGGCAAATTCATAGTATTTTCTCTTTTTATTCAGAATTTAAAAAGTCACCTGAGTGCACTGTATATCTTGGCAATGATTTTATTACTTATACCTTAATTAGTGAATCCTTTGGGAATGATTCTCTTTCCTAAAACAATTCACATTAAAATAAACAAAATACCCCACAAATCCAGTGATTTGTTGTAGTTGTTCACTATTTCACTAAATTGCGTGTTCCTGTTAAAGTTTACACACTGGTAGTTGCATATGACAAAAAAATTGTCTTTGAACAGACTTTCCTTTTATTGTAAAATGGAGTGTGATGGAAAGAACACTTCTTTGGACACTAGATAAACCTGAATTCAAACTTTGGCCTCATCCATACTATTTAATCTTTCTCTCTTCTGTACGTGGATTAATTCGTTCTAAATGACAATATTCTTGTAAATATTAGATAACATAACCAAATTATTTAGCACAGTGCCTGGCATTTAGCAGTCTTTCACTAAGTGTGGGTTGTTATTATATCAACTATTATTAACCTCTGCAAATTTGTGAAATTGGAAAAGTTGGACTTCAGATCAGCTGTCTTTTTCTACACTTTTGTGTATTGTTTTGTTTTGGTTTTTTGGCAGCTGGCCAGTATGGGAATCCAAACCTTGACCTTGTTGTTATAACACTACATTCTATACAACTGAATTAACTGGCCAGCCCTGTGTATTGTTTGTCTTTCAGGGCAGTGATTCAGTTCTCTCTGTACATTACACACATACACACACACACACACACACACACAGAGGATTTTCTACCTTGACCTCCTTGAATATCAGAAAAATAGTCCTCACCACTCTTTTTTCAGTTTATTTTCCTGAGGACTCTGAACTTAAGGGACTCAGCGCTTAAAAAGAGGGGTGATTAAATCTTTTCCTCTTTAGCTTCTTTTAAAGCTGGGACCTTCAATCTTTAATTATGATGTTACTCTATACTTTGTCATTTCTTTTGTATCTCTATACTCTTCTGTCCCATTTGTTTTGGAAATGAAGAATTATATCATTTGAGCACATATGTTTTGCTATGAAGTTATTATTAAATAAGGCTATGTCCCATATAGAAGGCAATACACACTTGCTTAGAAGGAATAGAAAATTGGTGTTACTCTAAGTTTAGCAATAATAACATTCTTTTTTTCTCTATATTATTTTCTTTATATGTTGGGTAAGCATTTTTCCTAAGTTTTATTTATTAATTAGTGCCACCATTTGCAATTTAATTTCAAACATGCAAAATTTAAATGATATTAAAAGATTTTAAGTATTTTTTTCTGGATGAAGGACTTTTTTTCACATTTGTTTTCTGTTTTGTTTGGGGTATGTTTTAAATACCTCAGCAGATAAAATATATTGATAGTCATAAAGTTATTACTAAGAACATAAATGATAAAACTGTAAAAAGTGTAACAATCATCCATTTTATTCCTCCCTTATGAAAACACTTAAAGCATATAAATGGTCTATGCTTTAGAGTATCCTTCAGAATTACAAATATGTCAAGAAATCTAATTTGTATGCATCAGCTTCCATTCCTGTGTTTGTGTTGGCTTTAAGTAGCAGCACAGTTTTAATTGTGAGGTTTTAAGTTCTGCAATTAAAATTTACCCTTTTTACTAAGAGGGTTGAGTGATCATTTTTGATTTACTTTAGACAGTTTAGACAAATTATATTTAAAAGAGCATAAAGATGCACAGAGCATTTCCTGATTCAGAGAAGGTCAAAGTGTCTTAGTCGCATTTTTTGAAATTTTACCTTGAATAACTAATGATTCTTCCTACTGTATTGACTAAATCTTGCTAAAGACATGCAAGCAGGATGTCAAACTGCTTTAAAACGTTGACTCTTTTGAAATCAGTGACCAAATGACCTTGAGCAGAATAAGAAACATGATATTTTATATCTTATCATGTTATATTAAAATCACCTCTGTGAAGGATGCAGAAATAGATTACATTAGTGCCTCCAAAGATGCTTATATTTCTCTTTTGATTACTTTTGTGTTTATAAAAATAATGAAAATTCTTTGCAAACTACTAGAAAATTTGTTTAGAGCTTTGACCATAGCAAAAGTGTAGTAGAAATTCTGTAGACAGATGTTTAATTTGATCAAGGGAGACCATAAAATGGATAATTCAGGTCAATAATGAAAGTTGAGGTCACAGAAACAGGTTTGTGGAATAACAACAACAAAAAAATCTCCTGGAGATTTTTCAAAAGAAACATGTTAAAGAGGGATTACAAATGTGGAAT